>NC_041723.1:1623535-1923535 GCF_900700375.1 Denticeps clupeoides
TGGGGAGACTTTTTTATTTTAACTCCACACCGTACGCTACATCACGTAAACCAAGTGGGTTTTTTACTATTAAAATGGCAACAGTCATTTCTTATTTTGTAACTAAGTTACAAATACTTTACCGAACGTTCCTAAGTCCTGGGGTCGAAAAAACGCAACAAGCGTGTGGAGAGGAGGACGTCCACTGGTACACACACAACCAAACAAAGCATACAAACAGTGCTTTTATTTCCAGTGAGCTAACAGGTACGAAAAAACTGCGGACTCAGCACAGCCAACCAGCATCAGCACAGCCTTAAACTGTGCTGAGGACAACTCAAACACTCACAAAATTTTACGAAAAGGGCACATAAAGCTAACAGGCTAACACAGGCTAACTACAAAGGGGTCTATCACACAAAGCAAACAAGACACATGAATGAGATCCCCAACGGAACTCCTTGTAGATCCCTGGAGACCCTGGAGACTTCCCAAAAGAGTGAGGGCCTAGCAGAACCTCCCTGGGGACCTTCCGAACACCATCCGAAGTCCCTTTATATAGGTGGAGGTGAACCAATAGGCAGATGGTAGGTGGAGCTGGTAGGCTTCAACTCCTCCCACAAAGTCAACCTAAAAGAGACAGGACACAAAAACACAGCCAGCTACACAGAACATATGGGAGCATACGTCCAGAGACGTAACACTGTTCTTTCAAAGAGATGTAGTCTTCTTCCTGATTTACAAAATAAGACTCCAACCATAATAGATTTCACACTGGTAACTATAACTGAAGGCAAAAATTTGTGTATTTTTTACTTAAGTTGACTGAAATTTAAAGTGACGACTTCTACTTTTACTGGAGTAAAAGCTTTGAAGTGGCAGATGGAGACAAATAAAATGGCCTCTAAACCCTGCCGTTGCTCCTCCCATCCCTCCTCACTCGGAGTCTCTGGTTTCCTGATAGACTGAAGGTCGTGATGGAGAACAATAACAGGCCACCGCGTCTGGAGGCTTTAATCCCTTCTGCTGTGGCCTTTTTTTTCGTAAACGGGCAAAACACACGAACCCTCTGCTGACAAAATGAATGGAATTTAGACCCCAGGTTTGTGGGCGTGCACCTCATCGCGGAGAGCGACAACCCAGAGGACGATAAGATCTACATGTTCTTCAGGGAGAACGCGATCGATGGAGAACATGCAGGAAAGGCTACGCACGCCCGGATTGGACAGCTGTGTAAAGTAAGGCACACTGACACACACACACACACTCACACACACACTCACACAATTTAAAATCCAGTTTGTTCTAATGAATTTCAGTGTCCCAAATGTTCTTAATTATTTTAAAATGAGTAGAACTCACATAATACAAGAGTGAACTATATTCGATATTAAAAAAAGTTCTGGGTATGACTGACGTCCATGCACAACACTGAATGGCAGTAATTAGCAGAATCATTAGGAATTATTAGGAAAAAAAGACAACTAGAACAAGATGAAATGAGACTCAGTAGGATAGGATAAACCTTTATTAGTCCCACAAGTGGGAAATTGCATTTGTCACGGCAGAAAGTGGATAGAACAAAGGTGAGAGCAAAAAAAAAAAAAAAGTATATGTATGTACAATACTGTATTTATCTAGAGTGCAGAAGATCAGTTCAGACCCTCGGAGCATCAAGCTGCCTGGAACGGAACCCGTCCATTTGTCTCGCTCCTTGCTTTGTTCCCCCTTCTCCGCTGGCACCCCGTGGTGAATCCCAAGGGCCGTTAGAAACGTCACCACAGCCACGGAGAGAGGCGACAAAGAGCACACTGTCGGAGGAACGTGTGAACCTGGCAGCCGCTCAGCGCCGAAGAGCTGCTCACTGTTCTCCGTGACGCCACTCGGTTCTCCGGACGAGACCATCTGTTCCACACGTCGGCGTTAATTCTCACTTTAGTGTCCATTTACACTGTCCTTCAGTGTCCTTCCGTCCTTTATACCTGTTCCTCATTAGATCATTATTAGTATAATTATTATTCTAATCAGAATGTGTGGGTTTGTGACAGAACGACTTCGGGGGACACCGGAGTCTGGTCAACAAGTGGACGACGTTTCTGAAGGCGCGCTTGCTCTGCTCGGTCCCCGGGCTCAACGGCATCGACACGCACTTCGACGAGCTGCGTGAGTTGCTGCTGTTACCAGCCTTCCCCCCAGACGCCGGGCTGATACTGACATGTCTCCGTCCTCTCTCCTCTTCCAGAGGATGTCTTCCTCACGAGCTCCAAAGACCCCAAGAACCCCGTGATCTACGCCGTGTTCACCACCTCCAGGTTCTGACCTTTAGAAAACCGAGGCCCCTGCGGCGCGGAGCGTTGGGACACTAAACCAGCGCCTCTCTGTCCCTCTCTCCTCCGCAGCAACATCTTCAAGGGCTCCGCCGTGTGCATGTACAGCATGGCGGACGTGCGCAGGGTCTTCCTGGGGCCTTACGCTCACAGGGACGGGCCCAACTACCAGTGGGTGCCCTTCCTGGGACGGGTGCCCTACCCACGCCCCGGCACGGTGAGCAGTCCATGTTTATATGGAATAGTGGGAAATTGCAGCAAAATGAGCTGGACTCATACCTGGGCTATTCAGTAGAGTACATGATGATGTTTACAATTCAAATGCAAAAATAAAATAAAAATTGGCTATGCTTGGGTGGTGAACTTATCGGTTACTTTTGTGTATGGACATTCAACTTAAATGAAGTATGAACATGAATACTATGCAACAATAGCAAAAATAAATAAATAAAAAAACGTATTCAGCATTTTGGCAGATCTGGCAACAACTCGCTTGCTACTATTCTTCCTACACAGACAGTAGAATCAAAGCACTTTACTTTAGTCACGGTAAAAAAAACCTACAAAAGTCTTCACCTTCACCAGTAGGTGAAGACAAAATTTGTACATTTGTACTGTACGGGTTTTTAACATTTTTCGGGGTCTTAGATTGTGTGCAAAGTTTCGTGGAAACCTCTCAGCCATCTAATTGTGAGTTCATGTCTGATTCTATGTGATTCTATGTCTGATTCTATTTTTTCATTTGCAGTGCCCCAGCAAGACCTTCGGAGGGTTCGACTCCACCAAAGATCTGCCCGATGATGTTATCACATTCGCCCGAAGCCACCCGGCCATGTTCAACCCCGTGTACCCCATCAACAACCGACCAATCATCGTCAAGACGGACGTGGACTACCAGTTCACCCAGCTGGTGGTGGACCGTGTGGAGGCTGAGGACGGCCAGTATGACGTGATGTTCATTGGCACAGGTCGGATCTTCAGTTAACGATTAAGAAAAATTCGAACTCCTTCACAGATAAAAACTGTCACTGTTGTGATTTTCACTAATCAATACAAGTCGTAATAATCGCTGCTGCTGCAGAACATTTACATTTACAGCATTTACCAGACACCCTTATCCAGAGCGACTTACAGTCAGTAGTTACAGGGACAGTCCCCCCCTGGAGACACTCAGGGTTAAGTGTCTTGCTCAGGAACACAATGGTAGTAAGTGGGATTTGAACCTGGGTCTTCTGGTTCATAGGCGAGTGTGTTAACCACTAGGCTACTAACACCCTGTGAAAAGTACACTAGGGACAGCAGTGACCTGGCGGATAAGGAAGCGGACCCGTAATCGGAAGGTTGCAGGTTCAAATCCGAACGTCCAAGGTGCCACCGAGGTCCCCTTGATGAAGTCCCCACACTCTGCTCCCCGGGTGCGTGCCATGGTGCCCACTGCTCACAAAGGGTGATGGTTAAATACAGAGGAAACGTTTCACCGTGTCACTGTGTGCTGTGCTGCAGGGTTTCACAATAACAAAAGCAATCACTTTCACTTTTACCCTGATCACATAATAGTCGTCTTAGGTGGCACCAATTTGAAATCTATAGTTTAAAGATGCCCACCATCCAAACACATCCAGACAGAAGAGTTGGGCCACTGATGAGGGATGAGTGTGATGAGTGTGTCTCTTATAAAGACTGTGCAGCTACTGACGATGTGCTTCGGCCTCGCAGACGTTGGCACTGTGCTGAAGGTGGTGTCCGTACCCCGAGGCACATGGCATGACCTGGAGGAGGTGCTGCTGGAGGAGATGACTGTGTTCAGGGTACCAGAGCAACACACACACACACACACACACACAAACATTCCAGCACTGCACCAGCTCTCAGTACTTCTGCTCTCCTGCGGTTTGTTGCTTCACTCTTCTTTCCTATTCTGTCGTTTTGATCAGGAGCCCGTTGCCATAACAGCCATGGAACTTTCCACCAAACAGGTAAACATGGTGCATGTGACATTTTATTCGGTGTCGAGAATAACCCCCCCCAACAACAATAATTTTCTGGTAAATTGGTGAATTTGGCATCCTGTTAAGTGATGAGTGGATGAGCGTGGTTGGCTAAGGAAATGTAATTGGATGTGTGCGCAGCTCTGACACCTCTGTTCCTCACAGAAAGCCAACACAGATTTAGCCTCGGGCTGCTTTGCAGGCACACAACCCCTAACACACACACACACACACACACACACACACAGGTGCATAAATCAGTTTTCACATTGCAGCACTCACAAAACACACACAGTGGCTTCTTGCCTCAAGGTGTATTACGTGTCCTTCCAGAAGAACAGAAAACACCACAGTCATGAAGTTCATTCTTCCAGTTGTGCATGCATGTACACACACCTGCAGAAAAATACACACTGACATATTCCTGTGCACTCAGGTCCAAAATATTAAATATGTGTGTGTGTGTGTGTGTGTGTGTATATATGTATTTATTTATTTTTTTTCATGGATACACAGACAGACAGACACACACTCATCTCTGATCTTGAACGAATCTGAGCGTTCTTATCCATCAGCATAATTAATGCTACATGCTGGATGTTTAATTGAGGAGATCCGTGGCACAACGCGGCATCACATCGTTTATTCTGTGTAACAAGACATTTATAAACATTTTAGACCTTTAAGCTCCTCCCCCTACCATACGACGGGCTCCTGCTGCGTCTTGCGCAGATGATGTTTGCAGATGTGCTGCTTGATGATGAGGGTTTATTGAACATTGAGGGGCTGTCCAAATTTTTGAAGTAGAAAAACATGCGGAGCACATTTAATGCTTCCCTCATGTGTTGTGCAAGCAGCAGCTGTGCCGGGTGCGGGCACTTTGCTGAAATGAAGTGTTGTTGAGGTTCAGACAGGACCTGCAGCTCATCAGCAGAATCCCAGCTCATCAGGCTTATTGAATCCCAGGGGAAAAAACTTAAAAGTCATGCAATTATTCATATACAAAACCTGCTCACAAAAGGAACACAAAGGACAAAGAGCAGCGAGGCAACAAAAAGACTCACAAGTTTTTACTTTAATAACCAACAAAAAAGGCGAATATGTAACAGGCTTCACCTGTTCTTGTTACCAAGGCAACAGGGGTGCATGAGAAGGAAAAATATAATCTGTCAGTTCCATAAAGGACAAAAGACCAAAAACAACACCAGTAGCATGCACTGTCTACCCAAACATTTTAGAATACAGTAAATGTCATTTAAAAAAAAAAAAGATATCTAAGGTTTTTAGTTTCTTAAACTCCGCGCGGGAGCATTTGCTGAAATGTTGTCATCCACACGGAGACTGACACACATCATTGTTTTCCAGCCTCGTCTTTTCTTGTAGTTGCTTGCAGTGCATCCGGAAAGTATTCACGGTGCATCACTTTTTTGATATTTTGTTATGTTACAGCCCTTTTCCTCCGAATTCTACATGAAACACCCCATAATGACAACATGAAAAAGTTTACTTAAGTTTTGGCTAATTTAAAAAAAAAAAAAAAGCTCAGTACTTTGGTGATGCACCTTTGGCAGCAATTAAAGTCTTCAAGTCTTTTTGAATTTGATGCCACAAGTTTGGCACACCTCTCCATGGCCAGTTTGGTCCATTTCTCTTTGCAGCACCTCTCAAGCTCCATCAGGTTGGATGGGAAGCGTTGGGGCGCAGCCATTTTACAATCTCTCCAGAGATGTTCAATCAGACTCGAGCCACTCAAGGACACTCCTTTAATATCTCCCCTGTGTGTTTAGGGTCAGTCTGATGTCTTTTTCATTCAGGATGTCTCTGTACATTGCTGCAGTCATCTTTCCCTCTATCCTGACTAGTCTCCCAGTTCCTGCAGCTAAAAAACACCCCCACAGCATGATTCTGCCACCACCATGCTTTACCGTAGGGATGGTATTGGTCTGGTGATGAGTGGTGTCTGGTCTCCTCCAAAGTGATGCCTGGAATTCACACCAAAGGGTTCAATCTTTGTCTTCAGACTAGAGGACCTCTGGAGCTGAGAGTGAGAGAGTGAGAGCAAGGCTCTTCTCCCTTGATTGCTCAGTTTAGGTGGCTTTTATTGTGTAGAATTCTGAGGAAAAAATCTATCCATTTTGGTATAGGGCTGTAACATAAAAAATGTGGAAAACTTATCTGGATGCACTTTGGAGTTATAGGTGAGGTTGGAGGTTGGAAAAATACATCAGTGTTTTCCCCCCCAAAAAAAAGCCACATTGCTGACCACACGGATACGTGGAAACGAGACATTTAATGCAACATTTTACTCTGCAAAAAATAACCATACTGGGTCCCCTGAAACGCAGTTTTCTAATGGGGTCTTAGAATACAAAAAATTTAATCTCCTTTGTGTGTTCAAATATTCATGTTGTATTAGCAAGGATGTTTAGGTCTGAATCAGTCTGAATCAGTGACCATGTTGCATATTCATGTTTTATGCAAGTATTACTTTTTTCCGTAAAAAAAAAATAATTTAAAGCGTTAGTGAATGTATGAAAGAATATACCTTTCTGATCATATTTATATGAGGTTCTTGTTGTTCCCTGGTCCTGCAGCCCTGTTAGATATAAAATATGTTTTACACAGATTTCTTCCTTTTCTGTGACAATGCAACCTGTTGAACATCAGCGAATGTTCTGGCTTTGTGTCTCCATAGCAACAGCTGTACCTGGGATCGTCCGCAGGCGTGTCCCAGATGTCCCTGCACCGCTGTGACGTGTATGGAAAGGCCTGTGCCGAGTGCTGCCTGGCCAGAGATCCCTACTGCGCTTGGGACGGAAACCAGTGTTCAAGATACTTCCCTACAGCCAAGAGGTAACACACACACACACACACAAGAGTACAGATATAGTACAGAGGTGCTTGGCGGAGCGGCGCTCTCTGTGTGGTGCGCGATGTGAAAGTGTCTGTAGTTCTGGGACGACGACTCGTTCATGAGTCCATCAAGAAGACACTACGCAGAAGGAACAATCGTCTTCCTTGGCCCTCTAATCGTTTATTAAAAACGAAGCACTTTCTTCCATCAACTCTGAAACGTACTTTCTCAAAAGTACTTTTTGTTTTAGACTTATATGAATCATCTTTATTTCTGCATGATCTGTACATTATTACATTATAAATAGATTCATATGATTTTGAGGGACAGGCCTTAATCTCATCAGAAATCCAGTCTGCAGTGATGATTGTTTCTCTGTTGCAGGAGGACCCGGCGTCAGGACATCAGAAATGGAGACCCTTTGACCCAATGCTCTGACCTGCAGCATGAAGGTAGTAGACTGCACAATGCACATGCACACACACACACACGCCCCCCAGGACAAACTGATCACTGGACATGGGCGGGGCCACCACCCTCTGTCCACTTCATTGCCGATCAATTGATTCATTGATTCAATTGATTCTTTGAATCGATCAGCGCAATACTTTTTGTGTGACATCACTGTCAGTGAAATCAGGTCACTGTGAGAAGGACCAGGTCAGGGGTCAACTGTCTGCTGATTGGCTCAGTGGACTTACTTCATTATTAACATCATAGATCATAAAAAACATCACTACAAATGATTTAATATTCAATTTTCACAATATTCTCCAATCCATGTGGACAAATCAACTAGTGCAGAAGAAGCAGATGGAACACAGCACCACGTAATGAACGCCACTCAGTATGCCGCACCCCCTTACCACTCCTCATTTAAACCCTGTTAAAGCTCCTCTAACAGGCTGCTTCCTCTGGGCTAATTACACGTGTTTAGGCAAGAGAAAATAGACTTTACTGCTGTTAAGGCCACACACACACACACACCAGGTCACAGACAGAAGTTTAAAGTCTTCAAAAAGCACTTAACTCAACTGACTCACAAAAGAATCAAATTTCTGTAAAACACACACACACACACACACACACACAAAGCAGAAAGCTGGGCCTGAGATTGAAGACCAGGGGTTACCATTGGTTAGGTGGTAGCAGTTACCCTCCCTGTCGGCGGCAGCAGGACATGGCAGGAGAAAAGGGACGCAGTCGCACGACAGGGGACAGGGTATTTTACACATAATAGTTCACATTGGACAGGACAGGATACGAGCGCAGACAGACATAAAGCTACCCGACCTGGACTAGACGAGCATGAGGCTATATTTATGCACGGACCGTCAGGTACAGACAATCAGGAAACTCCGAACTGGAAGATGGAGCCGGAATATCCCCGGAATGTGGCAGCACCTGAGGTGCGTCGGTGGTGTCAGAAACAATAACCAGATGCTGACTAAGCACACTGGGACTATATATTAAGAATCTGATCTTACAGTGGCAGACTGGCATCAAACGTAGGCCAGGCAGCACACTGTTCATTTTGTACATTTACGCCATTTACCAGACGCCCTTATCCAGAGCGACTTACAATCAGTAGTTACAGGGACAGTCCCCCCCTGGAGCAACTTAGGGTTAAGTGTCTTGCTCAGGGACACAATGGTAGTAAGTGGGATTTGAACCTGGGTCTTCTGGTTCATAGGCGAGTGTGTTACCCACTAGGCTACTACCACCCTGTTCCTGCAGCAAGGCATCACTGAATGCAACTTGTTGACGGCCCCTTACTGAAAGTCACCATATTTCGCTATGCTCTGTATTTAACTCGGCTTTTTTAGTTTGGTCTCTTCGGTAAAGCTCAGTATCCAGCTGATGCACCAGGAGACATGTGTGTTGTCTTTGACAGAACAACTAAATACATAGATAAACTAGCAGTGTAAATGACAGTGTAAATGACGGTGTTTCAGACGAGTCCCAGTCCGGCAGCTGGGTCGTGGACAGGACGGTGTACGGGGTGGAGAACAGCACCAGCTTTCTGGAGTGCAGCCCAAAGTCACAGAGAGCCCTGATCTACTGGCAGCACCAGAAGCACGGAGAGGATCGAAAACACGAGGTGTGTGTCAAGTGAAGTGTGTGTGAATTGTCATTGTGTTACACAGCAGCACAGCACACGGTGCACACAGAGAAATTTGTCCTCTGCATTTAACCCATCACTCGGTGCTTTGCTCAATGGCACCTCAGTGGCACCTTGGCAGATGGGGATTCGAACCGGGAACCTTCTGTTTACGGGGCCGCTTACTTAACCGCTAGGCCACCACTGCCCCAATGTGTGTGTGTGTGTCTGTGTGTATAATTGGGTTTTATTTCATGCATCGTGGTGGGTTTATGAGTGCTGTGTGCCTGCGACCTTTGACCTCCAGGTGAAGTCGGACGAGCGCGTGATGGGGACGGAGCAGGGTCTCCTCATCCGCAGCCTGCAGCCGCCCGACTCGGGCGTGTTCTACTGCCACGCGGTGGAGCACGGCTTCATGCAGACGCTGCTGAGGATCACGCTGCACGTCATCCCCGCCGAGCACCTGGACGACCTGCTGCACGCCAACGACACACCCGGCCGCGCCCCTCCCGGCCCGAGGGCGTGGTACCGCGACTTCCTGTCGCTCATCAGCCACCCCAGCCTGAACAGCGTGGACGAGCTGTGCGAGCAGGTGTGGAAGCGCGAGCGGAAGCAGCGGCGGCAGAAGGCCCACCTCCTCCACGCCGCGCCACAGAACGCCGGCAAGTGGAAACTTCTGCAGGAGAACAAGAAGGGGAGGAACCGCAGGACCCACGAACAGCAGAGGGCGCCGCGCAGCGTCTGACAAGCTCCACATCTCAACTGGAGAACGAGAACGGCAGGAACCCCGACGCGGGTGGACGTTAACCCGAGCCGAACTGCTCCCGCTGCCTGTAAATATGACGATGGCACAGAACGTACATGTGAAAGCGTCTGGGCTCGTTGGGTCCGAAGTTCGGTTTCCTGAGCCCGGGTCAGCAGAACCAAAACTTCACCGTACTGAGGCCAGCACTTCATCATCACTGCTGTGTGTGTGTGTGTGTGTGTGTGTGTGTGTGTGTGTGTGTGTGTGTGTGTGTGTGTGTGTGTGTGTGTGAAAGAGACAGACAATGCAGAATGACATACAGAGATACATCAGACAGAGTCTGAAGTATTGATTTATAACCAAATATCCGTGACCCTTGACCTCTCGTCTGCAGTTCGAAATTATTTAGTGTGAAATATAGATTTTTGTTTTTTATTATTTCACATAAGAAACTTTATTTTGATTCATTACTTTTTTTATTTTTAATACACACACCACAGCAACACAAGTTCCCCATATTTAAATATTTAAACAATCCCTGGATGTAACTTATTTTTGTTGAAAGGATGTTACAGAAAAATACATTTATCATGACTATCTGATCTTCTGACCATTTTAACCTTTTCCTTTTGAAATGAATTGTAACACTGTGTATGAAAAGGTCAATGTGAATCGAATTCCATCTGATGGTGATAAGAGCTCCATCATGTGACCAGAATTAAAACTATAATTGCAGTCAGCAGAATGGCATGGACATAATAAAAATGAGCGTTAAGAATGATGGAATTGCCCCTCTCCAGAGCCTCTAACTGGGTTTTATCAGATCACGAAGAGCATTGTCTCCATCTGCAGGTGGCCAGTGATGAAGGTCAACGGCAATCTGGAGAAGATGCAATCTGAGAAGCAAAAAAGCAGGTTCAAAATGGAACGAACTCTGATCAGATTTGTGACCCCGCCCAGCTCCAAGGACTCAATTGGCCAAGATTGTTCTGCTTAAATAAGCGCTGCATGGCTGCCATGTGGCTGTCGGAAGACCTGATGGACATGCTGTCCTAGATCAGTGCCACCACAGATTCTGTCGCAGCACAGAACAGCAGGGAGTAATAAAATAAAAAAGACTACAAGAAATAAATCAGAGTCCATTTCTTCGGTAGCAGAATTCCCTTTGGTTCTGATGAAAAGGTTCTGACCTGCATCCTGTAGAAACCTGCATGCTGTGTGTCTGTTCTTATTCAGTGTACTATGTGTAGCCTTGCCCTCGGTGTAACTGTGGTGTAAAAGTGTAAATATTCCTGTCCTTGGACGGGTTCACGATGGGACTTCGGCAGTGCACTGGTCGGACCAGAGGTCACCGTGATCCATGTGTGTTTGGAACAGAGAGAAGGTGACGGAGATCAAGAGGGACGAGCTTCATCTCTGGCCTGTGTTCTATTGTCGAAATAAACATTTCTTGTACAGATCTGTGCCTGGTTCCTGCGTTCTTGGCTTTTGTTCTGTTCTCTTGCTGCATTTTAGTCATTAGTTTTGGCCGCATGGCTGTGTGTCCCAACTCTGGACCTGAAACACAAGCCGCTGGACGCTTTTTGGTCCATTTGGGCCATTCACTCATACACTCATACTCATACGCACAACAAAATTCAGGAGTTTTAAGCTTAAGTACAGATTGGCAGTAGCTTGTTCAGTTCTCCTCATCACCTTCCTTTAGTCCAGGGGTCACCGACCCTGGTCCTGGAGGTCACCTGACCTACATATTACTTGTAGATCTATATATACACAATACATATACAGTGGAGGAAATAATTATTTGACCCCTCGCTGATTTTGTAAGTTTGTCCAATGACAAAGAAATGAAAAGTCTCAGAACAGTATCATTTTAATGGTAGGTTTATTTTAACAGTGACAGATAGCACATCAAAAGGAAAATTGAAAAAAAAATTTTTTAATAAAAGATAGAGACTGATTTCCATTTCATTGAGTGAAATAATTATTTGAACCCTCTAACAAAAGAAGACTTAATACTTAGTGGCAAAACCCTTGTTTGCAAGCACAGAGGTCAAACGTTTCTTGTAGTTGATGACCAAGTTTGTACACATTTTAGGAGGAATTTTGGTCCACTCCTCTTTAGCAGATCATCTCTAAATCACTAAGGTTTCGAGGCTGTCTCTGTGCAACTTTGAGCTCCCTCCATAGGTTTTCTATTGGATTAAGGTCAGGAGACTGACTAGGCCACTCCATGACCTTAATGTGCTTCTTCTTGAGCCACTCCTTTGTTGCCTTTGCTGTATGTTTTGGGTCATTGTTGTGCTGGAACCCCCATCCACGACCCATTTTCAATTTCCTGGCAGAGGGAAGGAGGTTGTTGCTCAGGATTTTACGATACATGGCTCTGTCCATTTTCCCGTTGATGCGGTGAAGTTGTCCTGTGCCCTTAGCAGAAAAACACCCCCAAAGCAAAATGTTTGCACCTCCATGCTTGACAGTGGGGACGGTGTTTTGGGCGTCATAGGCAGCATTTTTCTTCCTCCAAACACGGCGAGTTGAGTTAATGCCAAAGAGCTCAATTTTGGTCTCATCTGACCACAGCACCTTCTCCCAGTCACTCTCTGAATCATTCAGGTGTTCATTGGCAAACTTCAGACGAGCCTGCACATGTGCTTTCTTGACCAGGGGGACCTTGCGAGCACTGCAGGATTTTAATCCATTGCGGTGTAATGTGTTTCCAATGGTTTTCTTGGTGATTGTGGTCCCAGCTACTTTGAGGTCATTAACTAACTCCTCCCGTGTAGTTCTAGGATGATTTCTCATTTTTCTCAGAATCATTGAGACCCCACAAGGTGAGATCTTGCATGGAGCCCCAGACCGAGGTCAATTGATGGTCATTTTGTGCTCCTTCCATTTTCGAACAATTGCAGCAACAGTTGTCACCTTCTCTCCCTGCTTCTTGCTAATGGTTTTGTGTCCCATTCCAGCCTTGTGCAGGTCTACAATTTTGTCTCTGACATCCTTGGACAGCTCTTTGGTCTTTCCCATGTTGGAGAGTTTGGAGTCTGCCTGATTGATTGATTCTGTGGACAGGTGTCTTTTATACAGATGACTAGTTAAGACAGGTGTCATTAATGAGGGGGACTAATTGAGTAGGCGTGTCTAACCACTCTGTGGGAGCCAGAATGGTTGGTAGGGGTTCAAATACTTATTTCACTCAATGAAATGCAAAACAGTTTCTATTTTTTATTTAAAGTTATTTTTTAAATTTTCCTTTTGATGTGCTATCTGTCACTGTTAAAATAAACCTACCATTAAAATGATACTGTTCTGAGACTTTTCATTTCTTCGTCATTGGACAAACTTACAAAATCAGCGAGGGGTCAAATAATTATTTCCTCCACTGTATATTATCACCCAGTTCTTCAGCTGAATGAGCCGTGGTGGAACATGGAAAGATCTAAGCAGTGCAGGATGGTGACTCCTGATCTAGCCTCCGGTCTCGGTTCCCCCTGAAGATCTTCACTTCCATGCTGAGGTGTGTATGGTGTTGATGCTGTACAGGTAATAAGGTCAGGCTGGGAAAACCTTCCCTGGGCAGGGTTGAAAGAAACATAACTCAAGAAAGTCAAGAAATTCACACAAAACCAGATAAATGGTTAAATATTTAGAAATTCTTTATTTTAAATCACAATTGTCCTGCAAATATCCTGTGACGGGATCGCAAAAATGGAAAAGTTATGATTTACTGCCATCTGGTGGAAGTGCAGGCTGGCGCATTTTTCAGCAATACCTTCTTTTTTGTTTAAGTAGGCGTGAAGCGTTGATTTCAGAGAAGATCTATGGATGATGGAAACTCTGAGACCTCTGTGTTTGGATGACATGTGAGCGAGAAGTCAAATCATCTCCCATGTGACCCACCTGACCGCTGTTTTTACGTGAGTTTTTCCTTCTCTCCCATCTCCATGTGTGGGATCGTGGGACCCTTGTCTCTCATTTGGACAGCTCTCCTGGGGAGTGTGTCTTTTGACCGGGCCGTGGTCCTTTCATCAGATTCTGGGGGGGTCACAGTGCCCACTGGTACTCAGGTCTGGGTTCATGAACTGAAACACTCCATGTCAGGAGAGGAATGTGTCTTTCCACACCATAGACGTCATTATCGGCCACAGTCTACTAGCATGCACATCATTTGATGTATTAAATACAAATCTTAGAATAATGCTCAAGTTTTAAATATTGTGTTTAACCTTGATCGGGTTTAATCGTAAATCTGGACAAACTCCTCACACACAGTTCCTGTGCCCCTCTGGGTTAAAGGTGGAGGATTCTGGCCATCCAGACTGCAGTTGCTGACATGCTTCACCCTGCCTCGGCCACCCTCCTGACCACGGGTCAGAGCCGGCAGCGCCTGTTGCTGCATTCCACGCCGGCACCGGCCCGAACGGAGCGGCTGCGCACAATACGGCATCAGTCCGACCTGTGGGGTGTAGTGAAACGACACGTTCGTCTACTGTGGCTCATGAGAAGCTCTGCGGCGGCCTGCTGTACACTTTTCACTTCTACTCCACGTCAGTGACAGCATTCTTTTACTCTTACATTGCTTCACATGTTTACCACATGGCCGAATGGACAAGCCATCTGACTTCTGGCCGGCCAGCTGAAGGCTCCGGCGCCTTTGTAGTTTTGCTTCTTTGATGTTCAACATCAAGCTCCGTCAAATGAGTGTGAATTACACTGGCCAGCAAGCTGCTTTCGCAGGCTGAGGATCAATGCCTTTTCCATGAACTGATCAGAAGAAATCACTCAGTCATCGTGCGTGGTTATAGAAGGAGTCAACACTAGATGGAGCTGATTGACTCAGGCCATGCAAACGAGAAACAAGGTGTCATTTTTCAGAAGTGTGTTGGAACGCCATCTGGGACAGCGTGAGCTATACAAAACAGTACACCGTACAGTCTGGCTGTTCAGGCTGTTTCAGGTTCAAATCTCGAACCACCGAGGCATCAAAATGACAAAAACAAACACTTAAATGCACTTGCATGCAAGAACATTGTGGAAAATGTTTAAAAACCTACCAAAATTTGACTAAATTGTATGTACGATGCACTAGAAGGGGCATTTCCAGCTTTCAATGCAAAAGCTACAGATTTTATATCGCCCTTGTGTGGTTGCCAAAGCAATCATTGCAGTGAACAAGGACATTTGAATTCCTTTTAGATGTTGACTATCTCTGCAATATAAAAGAACATGACAATCAATAATCTCTATATGTATATTTAGAGGACTTACTATTATATTGTATTATATTGTAGGACTTATTGTTATATTGTACAAATCAACACCAGCCCTGCACTGACACCATTTGCAGACTCACTCTACCCTGGAAGGGGGTCCCTCTCTGTATCACTCTTCTGTGCAGAAGAGTCAAGCGTGGGGGGTGTCAACTGTAGGACCTGTCAAAGCCCATTGAGACATACTGTATATAAGAAATAAATGTTGTTGTTGTTATTGTTAATGTCATCCCTACAGTGTTAGTGCCCTACCGGGTGCATTAAACTTAGAAAAGACGATCACGTTTCCTTTAATGTGACTTAGTATGTGCTCTTAAAGAGGAAGAAATATGGCATGGCACCTCTATAACCACCTAAACCTGAAGTTCCCCATGGGTGCCATACAATGTGCCCCTAGGGAAGTTAAGGGTCCCACAGAGTGACTTTTAGCAGTCGTAAACGAAAAAGATGTCCCTCATATGCATTAAGTGCCAGCCAAGCCTTTTACTCTCTACTCTCTATCACACCGCCTCACCAAAACTGGAGGATGAGAATCATATTGTATTTTTTTTATCTATATACTTTCAGCGCAGAAAGTTTTGTACAGAGCAGGTTAGTAGAACCGTTTTTACTGGCACGTCGATGTTTTATAATTACGCCATCGGCCTGTCAGTCAACGGCGTGATGGGGTGTCGTAAAACGAAACGCACGTGCCGCTGGGCTCAGGTGCAGGCCAGCGGTTTCCCAGAGCCGAGCCTCTCTCCATCAAACGCTGTTATGACTCTGGCCCTCCTCCCATCGCTGGGAGCCGAAGTGGGTGAGGTGACTTTCTGGAACGTTCCCTGCGGCGACAGCGATGGGCTGAACTGATGTAATAATGCAGCGTGCAGCGTCCACACCCTCACCTCTCCTTTACACTCCATATGTCAGCCCCTCGCTCCGGACCAGGGAGCACAGAATCATCAAAGAGAAATGAAAAGCATGTTTCAGAACACATCACATGAGATTCCCACCGGCCTTCACACTACAATTCTGGATGAAAAAGTCTTTCAATATAAAATCTGTGCATAAAAATGGCAAAAATCTGGAGGCATCTACCCCACTGTAACCTAAGGAGATCATGATAAGGCTCTTTCGAGTATTTGTGATGAATTTGTAGAGTTCTCTGCCCTTACCTTCATGGCTGCTCTGCACACTGCTGATCATCCACATCAGTGATGGAGAGGAAGTTCTTTCAGGACTGTTGGAGAACGTTCTCCATTGCCTCTCTGAAGGTGGTTCTGAGTAGCAGATAACCTCAGCAGTGTTTTATTGAGGTCATCAATAGTTCATAGAAAATGAAAATAAATAAATAAATAAATCAGTAGGAGTCTACTCATTATGCAGCAGTGTAATAGGGTCACCATTTGAAGGAATGTCCCCAAAGTTCCGAGGCGACCCCACCCAGTTCTTAGGAAGCCAAACCGGCAACACAGGCCAGCTTCACTCTGGTGAGCCCGCTTTTCCGTCGGATTTTCTCCGGATATCGGCGCCAGCGGGAGCGGGTGGCGGCCCATTCTCGGGGTGCAGCGCTGGCATTGTGGGGTAACGGCGTGTATATTTACAGAGTGACTCAGCTTCCTGAGCTCTCCACTTCCCAGCGGGCCCGGACTGTTTACAGAGCAGCACACGACAGCGAAGCGCCCGACTTCAGCCCAGCCCAAAAATTTCCATTTTTATGGAAATGTCTACGGTTTATTTCCTTACTGCCCCTCTGTCGTATTAAATAAAGAAAATGGGAGTTTCCAATTCAAACAAGCATAACCATAAAAACATATGTCATCAGATTTTCTGTTTCTATGTGTTCATGTAGCCTTTTTGCGGAAAACATTCACTTCTGACCTGTAATTGTGAGGGATTCTACTCAAAAGCATCATTTTGTGCTAATATGTTTCATTGGCGTTTGTCGGAGTGACGTTGCTTGTGATGCACTCTTCCGTTTGTGTTTTCTTGCCTTTGTAATAATTTGTGATAATTCAATTTAAAATAATTTTGCATCATTTTGTTTGCCGATCGGCATGTGCTGATATCTGTCATCATCCTTCGTGCAGCCTAATGTGAACCGTTCAACTTCAAACATTTTAATACCAGGCAGATGCTGAAAATGGCGGAAACGTTCCATTAAGTGAGATCGTCAGTGTCAGCTTTCCTCTTTTTACAGCCTCTTCCTCCTCTTATCACAGTCTCTCATCTCTCTTTTAAAGTTTTCTCTGTCTGTCCATCAGTCTCTGTCGGTCTTAACCCTCTTTTTAACTCCCGCTATTAGTCTCGCTCTCTCTTCAAAGTCCGGCCCTCGCTTTACCTCCCCTGTTTGCAGCACGCGGGATGCATGGCGGTGGGTGAGGACAGGGTGGGCCGGGTGGTCCGGGGGAAGAGCGAGGAGGTTTTAATGAAGTCCAGAGGGCCCGAGTCGGGCAACGCGAAGCAGTAACTCTAAGTCCTCGGCCCTAAGGCCTGAAACAACACGCAGATGGGGTGGATTGGGGGTGGGGGGGTCATTTGGCTGGGTTTAGGTGGAGGAGAAGAGCGCCTGTGGTGTTTGGGAACACGGCGCGGCGTGGGCCGGACTGCTGGAGTTGTTGGGATTGGCGGCGGCTACTGGAACGGTTGATTAGTCAGGGCCTGCAGTGGACCAGTTATTAGATCCATTCAATCACACTCAATCAGGGCGTTTCCACAGGCCATCTCCAAATATTCACTCTGCCCGGCAGTCACCCCGATTCACTCCAACACCCCACCACCATCACACCTGATCAGCAGTGGTGCTGGGGACTGGCTGGACAAGGCATTTAGCAGCATAGCTAACGCAGGGTCGAGACGACTAACAGTCCGGGGTCGCGACCTTTCTGTGTACCACGCGCCTCGCGGTCCCCACTTTCAACATCGTCAGAAACCAGACAAGGTGCTGGACGATCACACTGCCCTCGAGGAAGAGAGGAGCAATCAGAGCGCAGATGATGATTGTTTTTCTACTTTTAGTAGAAAACTACTACTTTATTTATGACCAGAGCTTGCATAGACACAGACCGAACATCAAAGGCCTCCTACCGTGCATTTATTAGTTTTGTAATAAACTTCTAGTCACAAGAGAACATCATAACCTAAATACATAAAGAACAAAGATGAACGAAACAAAATTAAAACAGCATTTTTCTGAAAATCTCTCTATTTTTCATACTTTTAATACACTGGATAGCTGACTTACATTTTATACATACAGAAATGCCGTCTTTGTTATGCAATGCAGAGAGAAAGATAAACAATGACCTACAGTCGACAATGATTGTCTCAAGATGTGCGTCTCACATCACTGTGTTCACACATAAATCATTCATTAACATAACCAACACACACAAATTTCCTGCTTTTTTAATTATTGCCACACCCAGGAGGCAAATTAAAAACCAACATTTTTGCTTTGTGTATTTGTTTGCAAATATATATATATATATATATATATATACACACACACACACACACACACACACACACATACATATATATACTGTATATACATATATACATATATATATTCATGCATATGATGTGTTAAACGTAAATGTGTGTATGTGTTGTGTGTGTGCGGGGGACTGACATAAAACAAGACTCCGCTGTGTTTAGGATGAGTATAGACAGAGCAGCGACCTGCCCGGATTAATGGTCGCCTTTCAAAAGAAGCCAGAGCCATGTGGCACATGCCGTGCAGCACGCAAGGTCAGGGGTCATGGGAGAGAGCGGAGTACGGCCACAGCTGGGGTAAATATGTTCCCAACACCTTCTAAATGCACTGCACGACACTCACTACGTCCCAAACACAGCGGCACGTGTAAATAAATAAGGACGGAGACGAAGGATGGGTGGAGCCAGTTAATCGCGTCCCGAGAACGTTCAAGATGGAGATGAGAACATGAAAATCCTCCAAATCTGGGGCATCATATGTAAGACCATCTATTCCAGGGTCCGGCTAACAAAAGCTAATGAAACACTCAGTGGAACGTCTACCTAGCCAACAGATACCAGAGCTAGATTCCTCCAGCAGCCAACAAGAGCAATGGGCTTTACATGCGCATTACTCCAGTCCCCGTCACTTTAAATCAGTAGGAAAAATCTGCCGTAGAAACATTTCCATAAATTTTAAACAATTTCCGCTCACTGAGGGCGATGGGTTAAATGCAGAGGAGACATTTTCACCGTGTGCTGTGCTGCAGTGTATCACAATGACAAAAACAATCACTTTCATTTTCTCCACCAAAAAAAACAAAACATTTTTCATCCAGCACAAAGAAATAAGTTTTATGCTGTATTTCATTTAAATGTACAGGCTGCATGACGTCCTGTAACATCACACTGTACGTAGACCATACATCAGCAAAATGTCACTTTTGTTTAGCCTAAACACCGCTAGTGCTACAGTAAAAAGCTTTTATGAGCTGTGGGTTTAATCCGTCTAGAAAACCCAGTCGTTTATTTATGTGTGCAGCACTAGAATTAAATCAAATTCTTGTCAATTAGAAAATATGCCATAATGCGAATCGTTCCGCGCCCTGCATGCCTCACAAAGACGTAAACAGGACGGCCCTTCGCGAAAACCAAATGACAGATTCCGCCTGTGTGGTATTCCCTCCTCCTAATTTGGGATACAGACCTCTCACAGCGGCCATTTATTCCTCAGAAACCATGAAGGTGCAGCTTAGACATTCAATACGGATAATGGCTTTATTTCTGGGCCTCGGTCGCCGGTGCCGTGCGTTCGCCACATCAGAGCGCGCGTTCCCGCACTGGGGCATGAAAGCATGCCGGGCGAGTTATGGTGGTCCCGGTGGTCCGGGCCTCTCAGCTGGATAAAAGCCTTCCAGTTCAATTTAAAAGTCCCCAGTCCGCCCTGGTGTGGGACTGGTTCTGACGACCAGGACCCGCGCTTGTAATTCTGCAGCAGCCGATCTGGATCAGGTTACTGCGGCATCCTCCTCCACAGCAGGAGAAGCTCAGAACAAGGGAGTCTATTCATGATATTTTCTTTCTCCTAAATTAGCCATGAACATAAATCACTTAAAGTAAATTGTAATGCACTAGGTTATGTGGATCAATCCATTGACCTATAAGAAAGGTAAGATAGGAAAATTAAAATGTTAGCTATGCTAGATGAAATGCTAGATGAGAGATAAACAGATAATTGATCCATTTACATTTACATTTACATTTATAGCATTTAACAGACGCCCTTATCCAGAGCGACTTACAATCAGTAGTTACAGGGACAGTCCCCCCCTGGAGCAACTTAGGGTTAAGTGTCTTGCTCAGGGACACAATGGTAGTAAGTGGGGTTTGAACCTGGGTCTTCTGGTTCACGATGGACACTGAGGGTAGGGAGAAAGGAAGACAGTTTATTCGGAGTGCTGATCACACTTCCCTCGGCTTCTGGCATACGTAGACTCCGTGTGGCTTGCTTGCCACTGCTGCCTGCTTGGCCGATGTCACGAGTCCAACACCTTGCACACGGCCATGAGAACCCTCCAGAACTCCTGCAGGTCAGCAAACCAGGACACACACAGCTCCTGGCAGCGGAAGACACAGGGAACTGTGTCTCGGGCTGCATGTTGGAGAACTGTTCTGCCCCATCGAGGGCGCAGCCTGGTGACATGGAGCCCCAATCACTGTCAGCTGGGCATGATCAGGGCTTGCTCCTCAAGTGTTCCTGCACCCCCAGTGGTGTCCAGGGGGAGCTGAACGTCACACATATCAAATTAAAACTTTATTTGTTACATACACAGTAAAACATGGTATGCATATGCAGTGAAATGCTCAACTGCTGCTGACCTCAATATTAGAAACATATTACAAATATTCAAATATTACAAATATACAAATATTGCAAATATAAACAAATATTACAAATGTATGTTTTCAAACATACATTATACATAACAAGTAGGATAATATTTTTAGTAAAATATTTGTTGCATAGTAAAAATGTGTAAAGTGATGTTGTCAAATGACTTCAATGCTTATACAGAAATATTTGTAGCAAAACATTTGTATTGGCGTTAAGATGTGCAAATGTTCCATATGTCAGTCCAGAAGTTGTTTGAAAAGTGCAGGAGTGTATTAGTGCTCTGTCCTGCGTAGTGTTGCATTAGCATTAACTTGAATAAAATACTCAGAAATATTATTCATTCCTGAGTGAATAAAATGATTTGTATTCACAGTTGGGTCCTAGTGAACCAGAACTGATCACTTCATCCATGGTAACATGGAAGCACGTTGTAAGTCGCTCTGGATACGGGTGTCCGCCAAAAGCCTCACATGTAAATGTGAATGTATTTTTTGTTGATTATAATCCACATTTTAAATTAATAAATAAAACAATTTTGTGAGTCTTCGAATTTTACATATTTGCATGCAATATCACATGAGATAGATTCTAAAAGAAATGTGATAGGAAACTAAATGTAACAACTTCATTTATCAGCTCGGAATTGATTAATTTAGGCCATTAGTTTATGATGGGATTTGTTAATTAACTCATTAAGTGGAAGTAAGTTAGGTTATTTAAAAGACATAAGATATAGCTACAGGCATGGTGAACTGGCAATGCCCTGTTGGGAAAAGAATGTTGGAGTGGATTCCAGCTTCCCCCGCGGGGTTTGGTTAATGTAAGGGTGCATGACTGGGACCACACTTGCAGGTCTGAATGAATTCCTCTCGTCTCCAGGATGATCCATCTCTTGAATTAAAGCCTCTGCTCTTATAGAAAGTTTATAAATTGCCTGCTCCGACCGTGCTAATGCACTGCATTCCCCACATAGCTCTGTGCGGTCTCCCACCGAGTGGCGGCGTGGCAGAAACTCCAGGCTAAACAGACCTCGGGGTAATGCATCCCTTCAGTCGTTTGGAGCAGCGGCGAACTTCGCCCTTCGACAGGCCGTACATCACCACCTTCCATTGCAAACAATTACACAGCCACTCCGAGGGATTAGCCTAGCACTAACCTGTCCCTGGAGGTCGGCCGTTATGGGCTCCGTGGGTCCATAGGGCGCTGAAGGTTTTATCAGATGCTGAGGATCTGGCCTGAGGAGCTCTCTTCGAAGAACTTTCACTGATGTCTGCTTGTCGCTATTTCATTAAGAGTGACAAAGTTAAGTTTTCTAAAAGGTGCTTGAGTGTTGCAGGAATAGCGTTGCAGTGGTCAGAGTCCATTAGTAACCAGGCTTTGGAAGGTGTTAAAAGCACCTTACTGGTCTGTACAATGTAAACAGGGCACGTGAGTTTGGACTTTGTTACAGCCGTACATCAAACGAGGTGACACCTTGGTAGGCATCTCCTTTAAAGTCGAGGCAGAGGGAGCTCTCAGCAGCACCGGAAATCGATCGGGGACAAGGAGACGTTACTGTATCCATGGCGTCAGATGGGTGGGCTCTGCACAGAGACACGGATCGGGCTGCAAGATCAGTGGACCGGCCCGGCAATAATTCCATTAAAAGGCAAAAAAAATGTAAAATAAAAGGAGAAACTGTGAGCCTACTGGCAAATTTCGGGCATATTACTTCACCATCATATCTATAACAGAAACTTGAGTCAAAGTCAACTTCACAACGTGTTTCCCAGAGTGCACTGCAGTCATGCCTAGAAATGTTTGTGTCTCTCTGAGAATCAATTTATTAGTCTTCGGGGGTTTCTCCACGTTCTTCTGGCCTCTACCTCAAGTACAGCAGAGCACATCCACACAAGTTCACCTCTAGAACATATATACCATTCTTGCTGACTTCACTACTTCTATTTTTCATGATGAAACAGGTAAAGTACAGAGGCAAATTTACAAGGCAAATGAACGGAACTGATTGTTTCATGTAAGGGAAGCATGTACGGCCCAAGAACTGATCCTTGGGGGACCCCATAAACAAAAGAAGTTCTTGACCCATTAATGCCAAGAAGAAAATAGTACTTACTCAGCGGCGAGTGGTGGAGACCAAGTGTTCTCAGCCAATCAGGATTAAGATGAGGCAGTGGATACATTTAAATAGATTCTGGATATATATGCACACACAACAAAAACACACAGTATACATGCATACATACCCAAACGTCACTCAAACGCACAAATTCACCTGCATAGAAAACTACTGGTAACCCTGAAGAAAATTTTTTGTTTTTTTGGAAATGCATGGACTGGTTTTTGGAGTATTTGGAAAGTTCTGAGACACTTTTGCAAACGTGATTATCGCTTTTCCCTTCTTACAACAAATCTCACTCCAGGGTAGAGTGTTAACATGGAGCCCCACTGACCAGACACTTCTAGAAACTGCTGGACGATTCAGCTGCTGTTCCTCCAGCTGTTCCCTGACATCTTCACGCAAACAGGTCAACCGGTACACTTGTAAAAAAGCTTGAAGGACACGTCCGTCTCGCTGTGTTACTATGTGTGTGTGTGTTTTTGTGGTGGACATTCTTTAACCTTCTCCAGCTCAGTGCTGACTCTTGGGGACTGGGTGAGTGTTTGAGTCTTCAGTGAAACGTGGGGCAACACAAATACACCTGGATTCATGGTCAGCCTGTCTCGACACACACACACACACACACACACACACACACACACACACACACACACACTTTCATGTGGTTTCTTTTAAGTTTTTGGTAGCCATAATGGCCGGTTCAACATTTTTTTTACAGGAAAAATAACATTCTCCTTATTGGGGTCGCATAGCAAAATATTATCGATATCAGGTCTTCAGATTAGATTTTTATCACGCTTTTGCCACATCTGGTTTGAGGTGGACCGCATAGGCGCTTTCGATTTGATCCGTGAAACAGATATCAGCGCAGATGCAACGTTGCACCACACTGCGGAAACTGCAGCCCTGCACACCATCACGCTTACGGAGGGTAACGCGAGACGCGGGGATTCGAAGCGTACGAGTCCCTAACAAACAGGGCCTTTGGAGGGAAAGAAAACGGGTGTGGTGTTGGTTTCAGTTTCCCGTAATGTCTTCTGCTTTCCGTGGTTATTTCGTTGGAGGACTATAAGTTCACGAGCACCTGTTTGCTCAGTGGGTCTTCTCCTCGTGCTTATGGGACGGGATGTCTGACAGGTGAGCAGACGCCTCGGCCCACGCTGAAACCGCACCGTCGTCCGGTAGCTCCGCCGACTGGGCCGGAGGTGAACCGTGCCTCGGGAACCGCAGCGATGAGGCTGAGCTTTCTTTGGCCAAGTCGGGCCGCTGAAGTCAAGTGTTTGCACAGGACGTGCCGACGCTTAATCTGTTCAATGATAAGGGGCAGCGGCGAGCGGTGGTTCAAGCTCAGATTTACGGGAAATGTGCATTCGGTCGCGATAACAGAGTTTTGTATATCTAGACAGTGTTCATTTATTTCACATTTTAAAACACACAAAGTAGCTTTCTGTACTTTAACTCGACAGATAAACACATTTTGCAACAGATTTCTCGATCCAAAGTGGGATCATTGCAGAAATAGTCCGTTCATGGTGATTTTGTTGTGTTTTGTTGTGCTGTTTTGCCGGTAATAGGTGGCTTGTCAAATTGTACTATTAGTGTGTATTAGTGGTTTTTCTTGGTACATTTATTATGATGGGTGGAGGTATCAGTATGGCCGCATATTTCATGCCAGTGAAAATTTGTATAACCTGAGCAGGTTATACTTTATGAAATAACAGTAATAATTATTATTGCTGCTGTGGTACACATTGTATTGACAGGACTGTGTGTGTGTGTGTGTGTGTGTGTGTGTGTGTGTCCAGATGACGCACACCTGTGTAAACTGTGTGTGTGTCTGACCGAGCTTTCTGAAGTGAAAACAGAGCCGTGTTTGAAGGGGGCTTTTGTTGCCTCTGCAGCAGTACCCCCCTGAGCTGCTGGTTTTGAGCCCCATTCACCGGGATTCCAGTGTGTGTGTCTGTCTGTCTGTGTGTGTGTGTGTGTTAGGACCAGACGGCCCCCTGTGTTCAGTCGGGTGTTAGTCTGCCACTCAGAGACTGCAGCGGATGTAATCCCAGCATTAGCAGAAGGGAAAATATTTTCTCTGCATTATGTGAGCATGAAAGCGAGTTGGTGAGCCCGGCTTGGGGAGGCGGGGTCTTATCGGAGCATTAAAACAAATGTGAGACATTAGCGTCCAATGAAACAGCTGCTCTCTTCTGTGTGTGTGTGTTTCTTACAGGAGGCTGAGTGGAGGCTGCTGGGGGGTATAAATTCATGGCAGCCGGGGCTGAGAGCCGCTCTGATTGGCAGCAGAAAAGAGATTTTAAGTGCAACACTGAAGTACAGTCGGATATTAAAAACATTTGCATATAAATGGGTTTCAGGATTCACAAAATCAATGACATCTGTAATATTTGAAATTTTTGTAATTTGTTTGTCAGAGTTCCTAGTCGTGATTGATGTCATCATGAAAAAAAAAGAAAAATAAGCAGAAACAAAAAGGGAAACAAGGTCAAAATATGGACATTATTTTATAGGCACATATCCAGCTATGCAACATGAAAAAAATACATAAATAAATATATATATACATACACACACACACACACACACACAAGCTGAAGACACAAGTATGAATCTGACCCCGAAATGTAAACGTGGGATACATAGACAGCATACAAAGTTCACACAAGCACTATGCCATACGCTGGGCATATATGGCGCCATGCAGCATCGACCCTGGCAAGTGCTGATCTGGCTGCTTTTGTGTTGGTCGTGGTGACAAGGTGTAGGTGGTGCTGATCAGAACATGGAGGCTCTGCCTATTGTTGTGTATAGGACATGCATTTAACAATAATGTATATTAGTTATTAAAATTTTTTTTGCATGTTGCACTCCCACAAAAATAATAAAAACAGACCCGTATCCTGCAATTAGGAAAGCCGAACTGTTCAGAGTCGCAGACTCTGGCAGATGAAATGAGGTGTTAAAAAGCGACAGCGGGTGCGGCCGCATCACCGCAGGGCTCTTGTCGCTCTTAATTGCATCCATTGCGTTGTGCGACTGGAAACGTTTCATCATTCTTTGGTAGGAGGCGTCGGTGATGGGAGGCCGGCGCTGGAGTTCTCTGGAGGAGAAAATGTCTGACAGGTCTTCTGGCAGGACGCTGCTGGTTCTGCTTTCATCGAGCTCCTGCTTATGTGTGGCATGAAGAGGTTAAAACAACATCAGACAACGTGCATCACAGTACAAACGACTTTGTGGATTACTAGAGCGTAGAAAGATCACGGTGTCGGGGGGGTTATGATGTCAGCATCGAGGCCATCCCTCTCTGCGAGGGACCGTAGATTACAGGGTTGGTTAGTGGGGTTCCTGGCAGCATTTCAGGGGTTTTGAGTGATCACTGTTATTAACAGAGAAAGGGAAATGTGCAAATGGATCATTTGAGGGAGCGGGGGGCTCTGAAGATGGGGGTCTGTGCCTGACAACCACCCCAAAGTGCTGCCATTTACTGTAAATCCGTGTGGTTTTGAGCGCCCGTTTCATGAAACAGAAGTGGCCCATGGAGCCACCAAACAAGAATAGCACCCAAAACCCGTCTTCACTTTACATTTACGCCCTTATCCAGAGTGGCTTACAATCAGTAGTTACAGGGACAGTCTCCCCCTGGACACACTAAGGGTTAAGTGTCTTGCTCAGGGACACAGTTGTAGTAAGTGGGATTTGAACCTGGGTTTAGAGCTGGTTTTTAGAGCTGGCGGGTCAGAGAGAAGGTCTACGGAGGAGCAATGCCATCCAGAAGTCCAAACTAAACCAGACAGCCTCTGCAGGACCTGTCCTGGAACCAGAACTACCTGATCGCTGATTGGCATCAGGGTTTCTTCTGCTCAACCATTGATGGGTGAGACCTCAGACCAGAGACTATTGTCTTTTCCTCGGTCACATTACAAGCACATAGGTGACAGGCTCTTTGCAGTGGCCATCCCACGTCTATGGAATGACCTGCCAATCAGTGTCAGACAGGCTCCATCAATCATTTAGATTAAAACTCGTTTAAAAACTCATTTTAGCACCCTGACTTTTAACCCAGTGTGAGGTGCTTCTTGTACGGTCTTCTTATGCAGTCTTTTATGTGGCTTCTTATGTAGTCCTTTCTTAACTCTTTTAATATGTTGTCTTAAATATTCTCTGTTTTATTCAACCCTTTGTTTAATTTAAATTGCTGCATGTTTTATTTTATTCTGTTTTTCTTTTGTTCTTAATTTTTATTTAACTTTTTGTCCATGTCTGTTTTGTTCCTGGTAATTTAACTTATTTTATTATTCTAATGTCGAGCACTTTGTGAAGTGATTGCCACATGTGATACACAGCAGCACAGCACACGGTGCACACGGTGAAATTTGTCCTCTGCATTTATCCCATCACCCTGAGTGAGCAGTGGGCAGCCATGACAGGTGCCCGGGGAGCAGTGTGTGGGGACGGAGCTTTGCTCATTTGCACTTCAGTGGCACCATGGCGGCTCTGGATTCGAAACGGCAACCTTCTGATTACGGGGACGCTTCCTTAACCGCTAGGCCACCACCGCCCCTGCTAGGCCACCACTGCCTCCTTTGTTGTGTTAAAGTGCTTTATAATTAAATATGGTATGGTATGGTATGGTACATACCAAACAAGGAGAGAAGGGGCTTACAGCGCCACTTAAAGGAGAGGGTTAAAACTGCATTCAGGACGTCCTCTGCATCTCTGTGTGGATCAAAACACTGTTTTTTAGAAGCCGGTTTTAGAGAAACGCGTTCTCTTGTGCC
This sequence comes from Denticeps clupeoides, assembly GCF_900700375.1. Lineage (NCBI taxonomy): Eukaryota > Metazoa > Chordata > Actinopteri > Clupeiformes > Denticipitidae > Denticeps > Denticeps clupeoides. Next base: position 1,651,563 of record NC_041723.1, read on the forward strand.
ATTCAAGAGGCATTCAAGAGGCATGCCAATCGGTCCCGGTAAACTCGCCGCGTTGTCGAAAGAAAGGTCCGTAGAGCATCAGAGGGAAAGCTAGTCTCTGATTGGCAGTTGTTGAGCAAATTTCCCCTAAACGAATCATCATAATCGGGCCGAAAAGACTAATCGCGATTGTAATGGCCTGGCCCTGGTCTCCTTCATCGTGAGTGTTCGGTTACGTCAGAGAGCGGAAACGTTATACAACCGATGACATTTTTTTATTTTTTACGTAAATATTGACGTTTTCGAGAAGCACATTTCAGTGCATTTGGAGATTTGGCTGAAGCGGGTCCTAATGGAGGTGATTAAATTAGCATGAGGTCATTTCGCCGCTCGGAGATTTCATTACCATTTCCCGCGGACTTACATCGGGGTGAGGAGTCCATCTCTTCCTCGCTTCCACCCCCGCCCAAAACAGCACATTCGCAAACGTGCAGGGATCAGGTTCCGAGTTTCGACCCGTCCGTGACGGCGGGGCCTCGGGGAAGAGATCTCAGTTTCGTGGGCCGCGAGCTGAACGAAGATCTCATGTTCCGACTGCCCCAACTGTTCGCCGAGTGTTTGGCGCCGCGGCCCACCGTTCATCTTGCGCTCAGTTACAATCTTTTTACTCCACCTGTTAGTCAGCAGGCGTCTTCCGTCCATCGAAAATAAATTGGCAAATGTAGGTGACGTTAGGTTTCCTCTGTCACGGCGCCACAGCGACGTCTCGCTTCAATGCAGAAACTTACATATGCGACCTAGACAGAGACCTCATGACCGTTTTGGTACAGTTGACAGATTTAACTGGACTGGTATGTCCTGCTGTACACGTCCTGCTGAAACCACCACCGTGTCCCAGATGCTGCAGAATGAAGATAAGCGCTGAAATCGGATCTTGACTTTTCTCACAATGCATCCGCGCCGCGCTTACACAGCTTCCTCGTTTTCAAGCTGAGCATTTCCACCAGCAGATCTTCTGCAGACCAGATGAAAGAGAGAGAGAGAGAGAGAGAGAGAGAGAGAGAGAGAGAGAGAGAGAGAGTGAGTGGTTGGCCAAGGTCCATCCCAACAGCAGGCGAGAAGGAGGGTGGACTGACCGCCGAGCGGCACGTGGAGCTGCAGTTTTTCACGCCCCCTCCCACTGAAGCAGCGATGCAGCCTTAAAAAGGACAAGAGAGAAAGAACCATTCATGTCCCAAAGTAAACCAGAACCCTCACATGCAGACTCTCTGCTTGTCTCTCTCTCTTTCTTGGCCTCATCAGCAGCAGCTTGTCGTGACATGAGGGACGGTCACCGGACAGCAACTTTTTACTGCCTGCAGTCGTGCCGGCGTGACGTACGTAGCTGTCTTGAGTTGAGGAAGAGGAGGAGGGCGAGGGAAGAGACAGAAATCGAGCGAGGGAGAGGGAGTGGGGGGGGGGGGGGGGGAGAGAGAGAGAGAGAGAGACAGAGAGAGAAGGAGAGAAGAAGAAGAAGTGGAATAAGAGAGAGAGAGAGAGAGAGAGAGAGAGAGAGAAGGAGAGAAGAAGAAGAAGTGGAATAAGAGAGAGAGAGAGAGAGAGAAGGACTAGAATAAGGGGGGGCGAGAAAGAGGAGAGGGAGGGAGAAGGAAGGTGGACGGAGAAAAAGAAGGAGTGGCGCAGAGAGAGAGGGAGGGGATGAGTAGAATAGAGCGAGAGAGAGAGAGAAGGAGAGAAGAAGAAGAAGTGGAATAAGAGAGAGAGATAGAGAGAGAGAAGGACTAGAATAAAGGCCGAGAGGCAGGGCGAGTTTCTCATTAGCCTGAGCGAGGGATGAGCCACACATCCATCTCTCTAATAGCAGCTTACAGCAGCTGAGACACACCCGCACGCTCTCATACACACACACACACACACACACACACACTCGGCGTGGCTCTGGAATGCGTCTGCTGTGTTGTGGAGTGACGGGGGCAGCCAGGCACAACTGATTCACCGCTCCTCTTTTAGAGAAACTCTCGGCGCTCCCTGCAGACAGACACCCTACTGGCAGCTCTGCAGAGCGACAGCTTGCAGCACCCACCCACACACACACACACACACACACACACACACACATCCTCTACAGAAGGAGTTTCTTCAGGAGCTGGCCAGTGCCGAGTAGAAGAGGGAGCTGTGAAGACTTTGAGGATGAGGAGCGTTCCGAGCGCGCGCCCCCTACCGGACCCCCAGTGAGGACGAGCGGATCAAGCAGACAAGTGTGCGACGGTGTGTGAACGTCAACGACACAATGGCCGTGGACACCAGGACGCTGTGGGTGCTGCTGCTGGTGTGTGTGTCTCCATGGAGTCCGGCAGAGGCGACCAAGAACATCCACCCCCGGCTACGTCTGTCCTACAGAGGTAAGGCATCAGGTGTGTGTGTGTGTGTGAGGGGAGTGTAAGGGGTTAATGTAACACAGTGGACCATGTAGCAGTAGTTTTGTAGCAGCCTTTGAACCAGATGACCATAAAGTTGCAGAATCGTGTCTGGAGGTGGGGTGGGGACTGTCCCTCTGGATCAGGGGCATCTGCGAAATGGCAAAAATGTCCGTGACAAAGCGACTGATTGCCTGGCCGAGCGGTTGATAACGCGCCTGCAGGTGCATCCGCGTTCGGCCCCGTGTTTAACCTTTCGCGGTGACCGCGGTACGCGAAACACACACAGACGGGCTCGATCTGTACACCTTGCAAACCACATTCACTACCCACCGAGGTCCGTCTTACCTTCTCCTCCAACAGAAATTTTTTCTTGCACTTTTTTAATTCTATTTTATTTATCTGTGTGTTGGACTGCTAAGACTTTGCAAATAAAAATATTGAAACCTTGAAAGACTTTCCAGTAATATATTGCTTTATACAAAATGTCATGTATTCCGAATACTTTTGGAATACATATGCCATACATATATGATATCTGTGTGTCTAGCTGATAAATTTGTCTTTTTGCATATCATCAGCACCAGCATGGAATGCTATGAATAACCATAAATCACATATAAGTGTGCAAAGCAGATTTAATATGTATATATATTTGTATAGCAGTAGATCTCTTCTACTCATTCTATCAATTTTTTTTCTGGAATCTGAAACCATAATCACCATATACCGTTATATTACAACCCAGCGATCTCCAGATCTCTTCCAAATGGTCCATCCATAAACCCTGGCTTCATACACCCCGTGTGGGACTCTACAGGGACTCATGTCCTCTGGAGCAGTTTGCATGGTGCTCTGTCCACAGCCGAGTGTGTTTGCTGTGGGCACCTTCATTCACGGTGCGGCAATAACCAATTGTAAAAAAAAAAAAAAAAACACGTTTGCATGTCCATCGTGATGCGAGCTCTGTGTCCATCTTCGGATAGACCGTGGAAAGTGTGCGGTGCCTCGTTACCGTCCAGCCACATTTAATGACTCCGTATTTGTCGCCACAACAGAGAAATGCTCCAGATGAAGCTCTCCACGGCGGTTGGCTTTCTACAAAGCGCCTCTTTTTGGTGTGCTGCGGGCTCATTGATGGAATGTGGTCCACTTGGGCTGTTATGGTGGCGTCTCGCTTGATGTTTACAGTAGCGCGGCGGAGGATGAGGGCCGGCTTTGTAGATGACTTCGCCGCGGCCTGTGCTCTGTTTCTTTTCTGACTTGATCGTGGCGCAGTGGTAACAGTGACATTACAAAAAAAGAAATAAATCCCATAATAAGGAGTCTGTGGTTGACAGTGGGCCTGGAACATCTGGGATCTCCTTGGCGATGTTTCCTGCTCCTCATCAGAGAGACTAAATCACCGCCAGGAAACGAGGTCATTATGATTGACGCCGGTGCCGTTCATCGCTCACGGGGAGTCCCGAGAGTCAAGGACGCCTTTCGCATCCCATCATCCCCCTCTACTTCAGCCCTCCATCCGTTTGACACGTTCCTTTTGTTCCTCAGCCTTCCTAATTCTCTTTGTAATTTTCGCTCCTTAGGATTTCTGCTGAAATTGTAATATTCTTCCTTATCTCAGCCTTCATAAAAATAATAACTGGGGACCTTGTTGGCTTTTGACAAGTTTCAGAAAGACTCTTGCAGTTGTTTCTGTAAGTCCTATGACATTCATGTTTCATAATTGTTGGAAAAGTAATTTTATCAGAATTTTTATTTTTTTTTTAAATATTAATTGGATAAGATCAGGGACTTTAGAATTTCCAATGGTGGATGGAATGAAGCTTTTTTAGACAATATTTCAGTTATAACATTGACCATACACTGATGAAAATATGTAATTGCAGAATTGCAGCCTGTTAAAATAGTGCAGCCTGTGAAAGTTTCTTGAGTGAGTTGCATGATTTTTATGATTCTATTATCATGTTGGAACTTACTTGGAACTATGAACTATAATTATTGGTGAACTGAACCATATTCCACCGAGTTCCACCGCAGTGTTTTTGTGGCTGTCTTGGTATTCGCATTAAATGAGAAAATGCATGGGTAATATGAAAGGTACTCAGTGAAATGAAATTGAAGCGTTTTGATCAAATGTTAAGATTAAGTCTACATTTAAGTAGGGAATTTATTTCTGCAGGGGGAGCTATTGAGTGAACCTGCGCCCACATGGGACCCCATGGGTCAGGTGCCCCGCCCCCCCAGAGTACAGAGTGGGTAATGGGACCAGAGTTCTGCCTTCTGGTTGTAATGTTCTCTACGGTAATGAACCTTTTTTTTTGTTTCTGCCACTGACCTGCAGGCTTGTGTTGAATTTGCCTGTGGACGGAGTGGCCCGGTCCACCACCACACCTCATTAGTTTGACTGATGAACATCTCAGCGCACACCTGCTCAGGCTGAAACCTCAATCCTCCGCCCGGCTGTTAATATCCTCAAGATATTAATAGAAATATTTACTCTGCGTGTTACTTGGAGGGTCAGACACAAAAGACATCTATCTATCTACCTACCTACCTACCTACCTACCTACCTACCTACCTACCTACCTACCTACCTACCTACCTACCTACCTACCTACCAACCAACCAACCAACCAACCAACCAACCAACCAACCAACCAACCAACCAACCAACCAACAAAAACAACAGTCGGCTTCTGTTCTCAATCTGCCTTATTCCGTGTGTATGCTGTGGGATTTTTGACTTTTTCCCCATATCTGGCCTGGGTTCACTTAAGTCGGTAGCACTGCTGCAATTAGTCCCAGTCACCGCAGAGAGGGTGTGTGTTTCTCTGTGTGTTTAACTGGAAGAGCCCACTTGAGCAGGTTGATGACAGGGTCCCCATGAAATGTATATTTATCCTAAAATGAAGGCAGCGTGGACCTTCTTTTTTTTAAAAGTGCTTCCACCTGGAGGAGATGTTATGACGGAACGTGCATTAACCTGCGCAAATAAACCACGTCCATTACTCAGTGCCGGTTAAAGGGGAGATATTTCAAACATCTTTAAACAGGGCAGGTACGGCGGTATACGGCCTGGAGAAAGATTACAGGTGGGTGTAATTATCTAAATTGGGAATAAATGGGCAGCCTCTGCAGACTTGAAGGTTCAGTTGGTAATGAGCGGAGCACAACACACACACACACACACACACACACACACTCCCTCTCAAAGATGTAATTTTGAAGCCATACAGTGATCGCGGCTTTGAAATGACTTTGCTCTTGGTCATTTTGGTGGAGAAAATCCCCAGGTAGGGGAAAACCAGAGATGCCTGAGCGGCATCTCCATCCACTCAACAAAAAACCTTTTTATTGTTTACTGGAATTAAATTTTTTTGGGCCACTCGGCCACCTCTGCCTGTGATTGTAGGGCGTGGCCATCCTGGAAGCCTCCCGCAATCATCAGACAGTACTTTCTTTCGATTTATATTAATCTGCAGTGACATTTCACCCCCTACACCTAGTGCAGAAAACATGATTTCAATTCTGATCAAGAGACCAAAATCCCAGATCCCATCGATGGTTGCTCAGAGATCAGTAACAGGCTGACACTGACAAAGAAGTTATATACATTTACATATACATATTACAGTATTAATCAGACGCCCTTATTCAGAGCGACTTACAACCAGTAGTAACAGGGACAGTCCCCCTTGGAGACACAATGGTAGGAAGACGCAATGGTAGGAAGTGGGGTTTGAACCTGTGTCTTCTGGTTCACAGGCGAGTGAACCACTAGGCTACTACCACCCTCTGGAATCTCTACGTGTGAACCAACTCATCCCATCTATGATGGCATGTCTAGCAGGTTAAATATCTTGAATAATCCCCAACCACCTACAGCCAATCAGAACGCAGAACACTGGATCCAAAAAAAAACGGAGGGCGGGGAACTTCAATCTTTGTTTGCCAGTCCATCTCTTCACTCATATCTTGCTTATGACGCATATCAACCGTATCCTAAAAGAGTCGAGTAGAATGTCATGTAGTCTGAATTCATTGTAAGTCATCAAGTGACCCAGAACACTGAGTGATTGAATGAGTTCTGAACACCTTCTCCTTCCAGAACTCTGGCAGCTGCTTCGTATTGCATGGAAGCACAAAGCCATCCGTTCACCCAATAATCTCCTGACTTCCTCTCCGAAGGAGCAGCTGCCCGGTTGCCATGGAAATGATGCCGATGGCACCAGCCGCAATAAAGCCCCCCGGAGTCTCGCGGTCTCCCAATAACTCCCTCAGTGTTACCTAATATTTGCCCCGTACAGTGGAGCTGTGGGAAAGGCGGTAAAACATAAATCGGTTGGAGCACAATGGGCTTTCACATCCACGGAACCCTGAGCAACACCGAGTCGACCTCACAGAGCATGCCGATGCCACGAGGCTGGAGTGTCCTCGGGACCTCATGATGGCCCCTCCACGTCATCGCTGGCACCGCCTCTTTAATTAACCCCGTTCTGTGACATCAGTGACAATCAGAGCGCAGAGCAGAGGGTCCTAATGATGCTGTAATTTTGTGAAGTGAAGTGATACACAGCAGCACAGCACACGGTGCACACAGTGAAATGTGTCCTCTGCATTTAACCATCACCCTTGGTGAGCAGTGGGCAGCCATGGCAGGTGCTCTGCTCAGTGGCGGATCGGGATTCGAACCGGCAGCCTTCTGATTACGGGGCCGCTTCCATAACCGCTAGGCCACCACTGCCCCATGACATCCTCGAGACGTGGAATCGTGTATACATTTACTCAGTCATAGAATAAAACCTCTAGAAATTATCGAATTTGGCGAATCTGGCCTTGTTGTTACTGCCTTTTCAGCACCCCTCACACCTTCACGCCTTCTCCACGCCTTCTCCTGGGAACCCGTCTGCCCATAAAAACAATCCCTCAAGTCTTCTAGTGAGCATTCAGTATGAAATTAAAGAGTTTATTTTTTTGTTCTGTGAAGCAGAATCTCCCTTGCCGTCTTTCAACTCTGGGGCGGCGAGTGTTGAAAGTCTTGTTAGACCTCGACGTCTCCGAGTCGGCTGGGGGCACGGCGGGTTCCTGCACGGCTGAGGACTTTCGATTGTCCCAGACGGGGAAAATGATAGAGTCGCACGAGCAGGAAACTCCCTCAGCGGCCTCTTCAAACGCAGAGCAGGCACCGTGATTTGCTTTTATGGCCCTTTAACGCCAGAGCCACTCAGCGGAGGCGGCGTGAAGGAACACGACCCAGGTCGTGTGATGTGGAAGCGTCGCGGCTCGAGGGTGATTTATCGCAGAGAAGGTGCAGCGTAATTTATGGGTTGAAGTGCTGAGAATAATTTCGACACTTAATATAAAAAAACTGCAGTGAACACAGAGCAGGAATTTACATCTGCTACATTGGGGCAGTGGTGGCCTAGCGGTTAAGGAAGCGGCCCCGTAATCGGAAGGTTGCCGGTTCGAGTCCCGATCCGCCAAGGTGCCACTGAGCAAAGCACCGTCCCCACACACTGCTCCCCGGGCGTCTGTCATGGCTGCCCACTGCTCACCAAGGGTGATGGTTAAAAGCAGAGGACACATTTCATTGTGTATCACTGTGCTGCTGTGTATCACAATGACAATCACTTCATTTTATTCACTAAGGCCTTTAACGAGTAAACAGAACGCCAGCGGCTAGCACGTTTGTGTGTCCACTTCCAGGTTTTACACTGTCCATCGGGAACACAACGATGGCTGAACGGGATTTTTTTGCTAAGTCGATGACTTGCAAAGTTGATGAGGCAGAAATTATCTTTGGTAATTTAAACTCTGTTACCATGGCCACTTAGACCATAGAGAAAGAATACTGCATATCATGTATAAAAGTTTTATATAAAGAAGCTGCAGCCAATTCGCACAACGTTGATGAGTTAAGAACCCAATTGTTGTCCGAGAAACAAGACTTCAATCTGGCAACGTTGTCATCTGCCGTTGAACTTCAGCTTGTTTTAGGACACACGTTGGTGCTGGTGTAGGGTGCCGGGCTGTAGATGCTGTGTGTCAGGGCAGATTTTTGGGCAGGTTTATGCCTTTTAAAAATTGATGTCTGTCAGAGGAGCGAATACGTCACCTCGGATCATCTTCGAGTGAGCGGTCAGTGATGGACGCCGGGTGAAAGGTATTTCATTCCTTTCTGATTGACTGGATGAAGAGTGTGTGAAGTGTTGTGCGATGACAGGCTGCTTGATTAAAGCGCACATGCGTCTCCGTACCGTCTGGCAAGCTGAGTCCTGCATCCTTCTGTCCATCCGACGCACATACCTCTACTTGTTGAATCTGGACAACTACATTTCCTGATGTACATTCTACACACACACACACACACACACACACACACACACACACACACACACAACATTTTCTCTTGATGTATAACAGGGTGTGTGTTTGCCTGACTGTCAGTCACTGCTGGGCGCCTCGTATTTTTCCTTCTCCTCCGAGGTTAATTGAAGTTTATCCTTTTCCTCGGGGGGCTTGGCGGTGCTTTGCTCTCCTTGCGCTGGATGGGTCAGGGGTGGGATGCTTGTCTGTCTGCATTAGCCTCTGAATGATGGAATGAAAAGGCCCTGAGACATTTTGCTGCCATTTGCCCATTAAAACTGAAGATGTGCTTTCCCTGTTTGAAGGCCTCTCCAAGAACATTATTTAAATACAATGTTATTAAACTGTCATAAATTGGTTCATTTCTAACAACAATGCCATTCCCTCATGCTGTGACAGAATTTCTATGAAAAACCGATGATGACACCAATGATGGTGTCACCATCATGACCGAAAAGGCTGTAACGTAACAATAATTATTTGATGCATTTGCAGCCTTACTCTTTATTTGAAGCTATTTGAACCTAAAATGGATCTGTGTACAGCAGGACCTCTTAGCTATTCTTCATAAAAGTGCCCCACAGATAAATAAACATGATATAAAGTCTGTGTTCATATTTGTAACGATTTGAGCTTCAGATTTTGCCGTTCATGTCTCCATGCTTTCGTACTGGTATGTGTGGCGTGGGCTCCAGGTATCTGATATCTGCAGGCCTTTATCATTCCAAGACTAAACATCTCCCAGCACGGCGTTGACATGGTGCGAAGGCCGGCGGTGGATCCCCAGCACGGGAGCGTGGAAGACGCGTCTCTGTTGAGCCGAGCCGCAGCTCGTCATTAAACTGGTCAGAGGTGGAGGCCGACCCCCACCTGTCAAAGCACATCCACTGTCGGCGGAGCTTATTAGCCTCCACCTTGCCCGGTGGTCCCTGCGTAAAGTTGTTCGACGATGTGGCTGTCCATTGTGCATATTTAAGGAAGGAAACCATGCCTGTCTGACTGGGGGATTATGGGTAATTACAGGAACTGGGCCCATGCCTTAGCACAACAACGGTCCGTGGCATTTGTGTCAGAAGCCCACAGCGGTGACAGTGAAAAACAAACTCGGCCATAATTGGACCTCAAATAAAACACGAGCGCACATGAGTCTTATTACGTCTCCATGGCGACCGGAGATGAGGAGGGACGACAAGACGAGCCGCCAAGGCTGAACAGCAGGAAAAAGGTGACGGCTCTAATTTGGCTAAGGGGAACCACACATTCTAACACCTCCACCTACGGCTGGCGAGAGAGAAGAGAGGTTGACCTTCACCCTCAGCACTGAGCCGATAAAGTGATAATGAAAGCTGATTAAACGGCCAGACATGAGCTGTGATGTAAAATACATGCAAAGTTGTCCAAAAAAAAAAAAAACCCTTCCTCCTGGTCCTGTGTGGACTGCATTGCAAAATGAACGTCCGAAAATGACAGTTTATCAGTTTATACAGATTTTCACTGTTAACGTATCTGGCCAACCACTCTTTCAAACTGCTGTGGCCGGCCCAGCTCCGGGACTTATCAAGCAGAATACTGATCTGTGTTTATTACAGTTGGTCGCACACCACCTGATCAGATGATTAATGGAGATGAATGGGTTCATTTGACTTTTTTAGGCAGTAAAAATGTGTTTTTAGATCATTCAGGAATTTGGTTTGACACCACCATGTCTCATGGTATTAGAGATCAATATTTGATCAATTATTTAAATTATTTGCCAGTAGAATTTTTGCAGAACCTAAACAAAGTCAATATTTCAGCACATCGGCACGCAATGTTGTGGCAGTTCACACTGGAAAACAGTCATATTTTCATAGTTCACACTTCCAAAAATCACGCTCCCCTTTTTCCTTTTTTTTTTGTCAAGTCACTGGTCTCTTCATTTGAGTCATAAAACCTATTCAAACGCAAATTTGTCTATAGCTCTTGTGCCAGCAAGCGTCGGTGCACGATCTGTGCCAGCTGCACAGACACACGTCCTTCAAGAGTCGCGAAAATTACACCGACAATACTGACACTAAATTATTTACTCAGTTCAGTGTCCACAATAAATATGAACTTGCCGAATGAGCAGCTGTTTAATTCTCTGCCAGTTTTGCTGCAGAGCTACGAGCAGGTCCTTCAACATCAGGCTTTCAGTCTAAAACAAGAGTGAATACCAATATGGTTGGTCCGTGTGTGTGTGTGTGTGTGTGTGTTACACACAGACTTTAAGCCCCCCAGGCCTTGAGCGATTTCCTGCACGTGAGTAAGTGTTACATGTTGCTGAGTCTTTCGCCGGGCCGCAGTAAAAGCTACGAAGAAGAAACGGAATTTACTGGCCGCGAAGTGCAGAAACCGCTGCGGTCACGGCGCTTCGCAGCAGCGGCCGACCGGAGACGCCGGACGTTTCATAATGGACGAGTGCAGTCATATGTTAATCACGGGGCCGAGGGGTTAACCCAATCAACATGCTGCACAGCGGAGGAAACGAGAGACGCCGCGCTCCGGAGTTAAGACGATTGAACTTACAAATGAGGTAACGTGAACACTTTGTCCTCGGGACAAGGTTGTCCTGTAGATGCTGATGTTTTTTTTCTTTGTACTTATGAGTTTGGGGGGGGGCGGGGGGGGATGGATGTGATGTCTTTGGACCCCGTTCAAGAAACATAACGTGTGAAAGTGTAGGCCGTTGCGGGCCGTTTCCTCGTCTTTCTTTAAATGTGGAACTGCAAACGTGGTCAAACCTTCTCTCGCTGAATCACAAGTGACACTTCAAAGCGGAAAGAAAGACCCCCCCCCTTCGCCCCACGAAACATGAAAGCCTTTCCTTATCGCAGACTCCCTTCAGCGTCCAGAGAGGCTCCCTCTAAATCTGTCCCGTCTTCGCAGAATTAATTTTGGGGCTTTTATGATCTTCGGGGGGACAGGACGGGACTCTGAGCTCCTTCCCGCCTCCCTCTGTGTTAAAGGAACAACCAGCGTGAGCCCAGGCCGGACGTGCTGATGGTAAAAATGATGCGGCGAGTGCGTCTTATTCAGGACAGACGGCGAGGAGTCCGTCTCTAAACTGTTTTTGAAAGGATAATTGTGGCGCCCAATTAAAACATGGCCTCCAGGAAAACCGGGGCGTGCTTTTAGCGCCCCGTCGTTTGGTAAGGGTAAAGGTTTTGGGGTAATTGGTGCCCTGCCCGTGCCCTCTGGCCCCGGGTCCAGAGCCCAGGGGACGGCTCCCGGTGACCCGGCCCCGAGGCCCTCGGTTTACATCCCAGCTTGGCCCGCATGTGATCACCGACCTGCGGCGCAGATCTGGAACACAATAAACAAGGCGGGGGCCGTGGGGGACGTGTTCTGGTTCGAGTTTCGCCGCTGTTATTGAAACCGCGGGCGCGGTCCTGCGGTCCCCGGCGCACCGTCCCAGGGGACATCACAGCGTCCTTTAAAACCGTGCCGAGTTTGAATATGTATGCGCCGTGCCGGGGTTCGAGGGACTGCAGTTAAATGGCTTCCCCGTGTTTGTTTTACTCACATGAAGAAGTCGCCGTGCAGAATCGTTTCAACATGTTACAGCGACAAGACGAATGTACGCTGGAAATAAAAACGACTGTTATGTTCACCGTGCCTGAAGGCGCCTTGGCGATGACCCCGGTGACGGTTTTCCTTCGTCGTATTAATGACTTGTGGACGAGCGTGAAGAGACACGCCGGCGCGAGCTGCTAACAACGCGGAGCCTTGAGGTGTCAGCGCTTAACAAGGCCTACCTGACCGCTACCCGTCGCTTAGCAACAGATGGAGCCCCTTTTCCATTGCTGAAGATGCTTCCAGCCGTACTACAGCCGAGCTTGCGCTTCCATCGGCTCAGGGGTCTTATCATGAATATTCTATATATATACACAATACATACACCTGTATATATATTATGCCACTCGACAGGTAAATGGTGGTGGTGGCCTAGCGGTTAAGGAAGCGGCCCCGTAATCAGAAGGTTGCTGGTTCGAATCCCGATCCGCCAAGGTACCACCGAGGTGCCACTGGCGCCTGTCATGGTGCCCACTGCTCACCAAGGGTGATGGTTAAATGCAGAGGACAAATTTCACTGTGTGTACCGTGTGCTGTGCTGCTGTGTATCACATGTGACAATCACTTCAATGTAAAAAAAAAAAAAATCATCATGATATTCCAACGTAGCCAATTAAATCCCGAATATCAAAAATCTCCAGCAATTAAAATGCGATTCCTTCATATTCATAATTTAAAACCGGCCTCTGAAAGTGCAAAGACGTTAAATGTTTAATCAAAAACACAGCTGCCAAATAAATTATGAAAAAAAAAAATGATCAAAAGATGCTGTCAAAAGCAATTTCATGTAAATTCTGGAACAAATCTGGTCAAGTCAGCACTTTAAAAATGTGTCAGTTGTCACGTTTCAATTTGATGTTTTCTCGGCGAAATCCTCTCATTTCCGTTTCGCAGCATCAGCATTTGTGTTGTTCGGATCTGTCCAGATTTCATCCCGAAATCTGCCGGTTCTCGAGGTCACAATGTGATTACGTTCCTTGCTCCTCCTCGCTCTTCTCTCCCTCAGCATCCTCAGGCCAAACGTCCTCACCGGGCCGCCCTGAGCCTCATCGGATTGTCCCAGACCCAATCCAAAGTAACGCGTACTAGTTCTTTAACCTGACGCATCCGTCCACAGGTGACTTTGCTCGCTTTCCCGCCATCCCCTCAACCCGACACCCCTCCTCCACACCTCTCTCCCGGGACGTCCCGCCCTTTCATTTCGGGCGGCCGAGAGAAAATCGCGAACGCACATTGTGACCGAACGTTCCTGTTCCTGACCGGGGGTGTAGCGTTCGCTCGGAGGAAATGAGGGGGTCGCGACCAAGCGGCCTAAAATACGTGCCCTGCGGGGAACCCTCCACACACACACACACACACACACACACACACACACCCATACAGAGGAAATTAAAGTCTTTTGGAGCAATTGGTGGTTCTGGAACACACGTGCAGAGCAGCTGGGATGTCCTGTTCTCGCTCAGGCCGCAGTAATTAGGTCAGGAACATCCTCGCTGTGCAGCCTTCTGACCGGGCTAATTGTGATCAGGTCACCCATGGATCTTGAGGGAGTCCCATCGTCCCATCAGAAGAAATCGCTGATATCATCAATCACTGAATGATCATTGACCTGATTTGTGTGTGTGTTTTTGCAGAGCTGGTGGAGATGAACAGGACGTGGGTGTTCCAGGGCTCTGATGGAGCTTTGCAGAATCCAGCCCTGCTATTGGACGAGTACCAGGAGAGGCTGTTTGTGGGGGGGAAGAATGTCCTCTATTCCCTCAGCCTGGACAGAGTTAACGCTCAGCATAAAGAGGTGTGTGCGTGTGTGTGTGTGGGTGTGTTTTTAAGTTCTCTGCAGGTCAGAAGATCAACAGGATCTCAAAGGTTGTTTTATTCTGTGTTGCTGGATGATTCTTTACAGTTTTTCATTTAATTATGTGAAAATGGAACACAGAGCACCTATATCACCTCCCAGACGGACACACACACACACACATTCTGCAAAATGACTCAAATTGTATTAAATGATGAAAGTAGATTTTCAGCCTGAACATTGTTGTCTGAGTTCAGCTGCAAGACGTAATATGAGTTCCATGCTCCTCATGCATCTGACCCATCCTGTTTGCTGGACTTTTCAAACATATTCCTGAATCAGTTGGCTTTGTTGTCTGATTTACTTTTGTTAATCATAAAATAATAATAATCACCACACATATAGCGTATTAATTTAATGTTAAATGAAGGAAAATGCAGACCAGTGGGGTGTGAGAGGATGAAAGGCTTGCTGATTGTGGTGATGTGAAACATTCTCCTCGCAGATCCACTGGCCGAGCTCCGATGACCAGGTGGAGGAATGTCTGATGAAGGGACGGGAGAAGGTAGAGCCCTAATCTTCCTGCCACGCCCATTCTATTATTACACATCTGCAGTGGGGAGATGCCAGTAACGGCACTGGGTCGTTTATGGATGTGGATATATTTAGCCAGCTATGGTTGGCTGTGTGACAGAGGTGGACAATAACTGTCCTCATTTTTTGTTTTGCACTCAGTTGTGCTCAGTTGTGCTAAAAAAGGGAAGGTTTCATTTTTATAAATTAAATTAACCACATGGACTCAAACTGATATTTAAACGTTTCCAACGAAAGACGTCACAGTTAAAAGAAAATCATTTGAATATTGTAAGAATATAAAACATGATATTTTGGGTTCAATGTCAATTATGTTTCATCAACTTAAAAGCATTTGTTAGTTAAATAGATTGAAATGGATCATGTGGAACAAATAGGGGCAGTGGTGGTTAAGGAAGCGGCCCCGTAATCAGAAGGTTGCCGGTTCGAATCCCGATCCACCAAGGTACCACTGAGGTGCCACTGAGCAAAGCACCGTCCCCACACACTGCTCCCCGGGCACCTGTCATGGCTGCCCACTGCTCACTCAGGGTGATGGGATAAATGCAGAGGACAAATTTCACTGTGTGCACCGTGTGCTGTGCTGCTGTGTATCACATGTGACAATTACTTCACTTTCACTTTCTTTCAAATGCCCTCTACCCATTGCAACCCAATGATCTGGATATATACAAAATAAAGAAATTCCTGCATCCCTGAAACTTTTAATTACTTCCTCGTGCATTCTGAACTGTGCCCTCGCTGTAAATTCATGATCCCTTCATGTACAACAAAGGATCATTCAGTAATTCATCATTTTAAAGCAAACGCAGTCACATAACCAGCGTTTCTCCCACTCTGCGTCTCTCTCTCTCTCTCTCTCTAAGCCGGAGTGTGCGAACTACATAAAGCTGGTCCAGCCGCACAACCGCACCCATCTGCTGGCGTGTGGAACCGGAGCCTTTAATCCCGTCTGCACCTACGTCAAGGCAGGCCACTGGAAAGAGGTGAGAGAAGCACACCAGCCTTTTAAATAACTAACAGCTGAAATCTGGAAAGTTCTATTTATGTTTCTCACACTTGATTTTACTTAAAGGTCCCCACTTTTTAAGGTTATTTAACATTAATACGAGTTCCCGAGCCTGTCTATGGTCATGCAGTGGCTAGAAATGGCGAAAGGTGTAAAGAGTGCTTTGGTCATTCTGCTTCACGGTTCAGCAAGCAACAGCTCAGACCGTCGGATTTGGAATTTGTCCCCTTAAGACGTCATAAGGGGAAAGTGCCCCTCTCGTTTCTCATGTTTTTTCCCACCCCTCCCCTAAATCATTATCTCCACCGACCCTCATGGCTTCCAAACATGTGAAGCGTTGCAGTTGCTCGGTGACTGGATGTAAAAATGAGCACAAATAAATTTTGCTCCTTCATGCAAGACTCCGAAGAACCAGTGGGTCAATTTTATTTCTCTCTGAGAAAACGTAGACACTTCCTGTCTGCGCCAAACATTGTGTTTGGTGAATGGTGTTGACGGCCACTCTCCTCCCAGTCCCGCCTCTCTCCTCCTCATTAGCATTTAAAGCTAAAGACACTGAAATGTCTGATACCTCAGATACAGTATTAGGGGACACTAAATATCAGGGAACCTTTAACAGCCCAATGGGTAAGTTCAGTGAAAGGAATCAAGAAAATTCACCATAAATATCTCCGTGTCGCAGTTCAGAGGTATTTTCTGTGACTCAAGTTGATGAACCATCATGGTAGTATTGGTCTAAGAGGGCAGTGGCGTCAATGTGACTTGCCGTGACTCATCACATGCCGGCGTTGAGCTGGGAAGCATTGTTTTTGTCCAGACACGTCCAACCACACCACGCCCCACTGTCCATAAAACCGCATTTCCTCTGTCTCACCCTAAAAACTTTTACAGAGCATTCATGCATTCCCAAAAGAAAAGAAAAAGAAAAATTATTGCTGGAGACCACTGCAAACATCACTGGCCACTTCCTGTACCAAAGTCCATAACACAACACAGTGACACTTCACCCAAATGGAGACGGGGTTCCAGTCCCAGCTGCTCCATGGAGGATATGGGATCTTCAAGTTGAGAAAACATCTCACCCTTTGCCTGTGCAACGATGGAGGCTTCATCTGATGAGGAAGTGAGGAACTGGATGTTTATTGGAGTAGCAGACGGCAGATGATGGGCGTAATGGACGAGGGTCCAGCTCCAGACTATTTGACCCTGCTATTTGTTATTGTAAATTCAGAACCGACTCGGTTCTGCACATCTGCATCGTTCGCGTAGCATAGAGCCCTTCAGGTCTCCGGCCGTCGTCAGAATGGTTCCAAGCTGTCTGGGTCTGTGTGTTTATCCCCTCATTTCCTCCCAGGCTTAATGACACTTAACTGAAGCTTCCTGAGCGGGCAGTGCAGACCTTCACACATCCGAGGGACAGAAATCTTATCATTTTCATTGAGAGGAGATCCCAACAGCAGGAAAACAGCGATGAACCCAAACAACCTCGTCCTCTCCAGGGATCCGTGGTCAAATTAGAGAGAAGCAAAATGAGAGAGGAAGGGAGAGGAAGAGGAAGAAGAAGAAAGGAGGCTGCCCACTTCTGCACTGCCAGCCTGAGGCTGTGATTCTTTGTGGTCTTTCTTCTTTTTTCTCCTGGGGACAAATATACTTTCACAAAAAAATGAAAAGCAAAAACAAAACAGAATGAAACACACAATTAAAAGTCTGAAACCTACTTACATTTACTGAAGTATTGTGCTTTAGAATAAGCAAGTTATTGGATATTACTTTTAAAACGCCAGATGGAATGTTCTGGAAATGTTCTGGGAACGTTTAGTTTAGGTTAAGTTGAGGGACTCAAGGCTGCATGTCTCGGGAGTTCAGGGAGGGAGTTCTTCTCTGGGTGAGGACACATAGAGGACAACTGGCTTATACCACAGAGACAGATAATGTAGATAATATGGAGAGGGAGCGCTGGGTCACTGATCACAGCTGCCTCCACACACACACACACACACACACATTCTCTCTCTCTCTCAAAATGTCTGATAGACGCATACAACAGACACATGCAATCGTTCCGACTTTTACATGATCACAAAACTACACATGCATATACACACTCACAGAAATGCATGGCATGCACCACTAATACACACACACACATGCGCAGTTGGGGTGTAGGGGAGAAGCGTGATTCGGACTGGAAACACTGTGCAGAAGTGTGGAGCTGACAGTTCACCATTTGGATGACCCTCATCCAGCAAAGAGACACTCATGGCAGGGTTATACTGAGCAGATACAAACACACACACACACACACACACATACACAAATTCAAACCTTCACTTTACACAGAGACCTCAGATCAGTTTATTGGAGGGATACACTGAACAGGCACTCCTGTACACACTAACACACACACACACACACACACACACACACACATCTTTACAGCCCACAGCATGCAGAGACACTTAAAAATGGTAACTACTGTGGGATTACACTGAACAGAGCATAACTCACACACACACCATACATCACACACACTAATCTCTCGGTTCTCCACCGTAAAGCCCTTTCAGGCCTTCACCCTCAGCCACACCCACCCCGGCCGTGCCACAAACACCCTGCGGAGAGACTCAGATTCTTATATTCAGCCCCCTGGGCTCCAATGCCCCGCCCCTCCATCCCCACTGACCCAACCCCAGAGGGTACCTGGCGATCCCATCGCCTCAAACCACACACACCCGCCACCTAACACAAAACACATTGCCCCCTGAAAAGCTGCTTAGGGGTTCGATGCATGTTGAGCTGACAAAATTCCCAACGCCACATTTGGAATAATCTGGGAATCTGATCTGTTGGGACAGCATGAAACCAGGACCTACAGGAAGTTCGACATGCTCGACACGAAGCACCTCCGACGGCCCATCAAGGTCGTTCAGTCTCATTCGTAATGTGAGGTGTCGGCTGCTGGAATGAAGAACGCCCCTGGGCTCCGTCCCACCATGGTCCCGGTTTCTGACTGGCAGTAAAGTGGGTCACTTGCACCCTTCACCGTCCCTCTGCTCCCGAAACCCCATACCTCGAATTTGGAATACTCATTAAGGCCCACTTTCCTTCTTCCCTTCATTCAGCCTGAGCAGGGGTCTTCTGAAAGGACGTACGTAGACCTGCCTGAGGACTCGATATGAGCCACCACCAGTAGTCATGGTGGGATGAGAGCTGGTCTTCAGATTGGTTCTACAAAGTAGGAACTTCTGGTTCCACATTGGCCTACATTAGAAAATAATCTTACGATGTGAATCCATGAAGATGGTTACACGAGACTCTTGAAATTTCATCTCATGGATGTTCGGAAATTTATTCTCTCACCTTCTTGACTGGTTAAATTTAAGACAAGCTTGTGATGTTGGAATTACTGGGACTGGATTTTCTGTGTGTGTGTGATTCTGATGTTCTAGTTTGAACTGGACGATGACCATGCGGAGAGTGGAAGGGGGAGATGTCCGTACGACCCCAACAGCTCAGTCACGTCCACCGTCTCCCGTAAGTCCTGCTAAACAGCAACATTGTTCCAAGTGTGTGATGCTGCAGCGTTTTCTGCAGTTCTTTTACCACAGCCCTCTCCCTCAACAATTTCAGTTAGGTCTCGTCCTCTCAAATTCCAGCCACTTCAAGCCGAATTTAATCAGAATAGCAGATGAAGCGTCACTCATCAAACTGGCTCATTAATTCACCGCATCCCCGCCGGCACTAAACATGCCCGCATTACTGTTTTCACCGTCAGTGCCTGTCTCAGAAGGCTCATATTCCGTCCAGTTTATGGAATAAAAAACGCATGTTTACTGAAGATGTGCGGCTATTGTAGGCCTCGTCGCTGTTTCTCTCGTGTTCCTTGCTGCCAGGATGTGTAATCTGCTGTTTTTTATTTCACTCTGCTCCCCCCTGGTGGCACCATAACAGGCATTACATGCACCACAGTCCACGTGCAATACTTCAGACAGACTCAAGTGATTGGATAATGGATTTAATTGTTGGATTTAATTGTACAATACCAAGGTGTTTAGAGTTGACTGGGTAAAAATGAGTAACACAGGTTATCATTGGTGTAAAAAAATTAAAAAGTTATTAAAAAAGTTAGAAGAATTATGTGAATATTAAAATGATTACACAGATAATTAGTAATAAGGAATATTTGATACTCATGAACATCATAAGGTTAACTATAAGGAAAAGGGAAAATTACACGATAGTCTGTGACACTAGTGATTGGTTAAGACATGCAAGATCTGTGCCAATCAGAAGCAGAGTCTCTAATTGGAGGGTGGAGCTATGAAGAATTAAAATCCATGGAAATGAGTTCAAGAAGACTTGCTTGTCTGCTCTGATATGAAAAGACTGTCAATTTTTTCCCAGTAGGAGTCAGCATAATAAACGGGATGTAAATGTTTTAACTTTTTTCTCTTCAGGAGGCGAGCTGTATGTTGGTCTTTACACCGATTACTGGGAGAATGATGCATCTGTCTGTCGCCTGGGAAACCAAAGTTACACCAGGACGGAGAGGGATGACCGACAGCAGCTCAACAGTGAGGAAACACACACACACACACACACACACACACATTTATATTCACACTTGGCAGAAACCACACTTTTTCAGCGGCTTCTGACCCTCAGTCTGTACGGTGTGTGTGTGTGTGTGTGTGTGAGATTGTGTGCGTGTGTCGGGGTCACTATCGTTGCCAGGTATGCATGTAATAATTGGTCGGGTAGCGAGAATCCAGGGGCCTTTTCATGGTTCGGGGTAACAGGTCGGGGTCTCTGTTAAACAGATTCAGCCCATTAATCATCAACCAATGGGGAGAGGCGAACCTGACAGGTGTCGTCCATCTCTGCCAGCCACTAACAGGACATTCAGTCTGTGTGTGAATGTGTGTGTTTGTGTGTGTGTGTGTGTGTGTGTGTGTGCTACATGTTGAATAATACACCAAACACCCTGAAAGGTGTTAACAGTTATGGCCTCTTAATGATACCTTCAGTAACGAGCTGCTAATGAGCTCGCTGGCACTCAGCCTGTGTGTGTGTGTGTGTGTGTGTGTGTGTGTGTGTGGGAGGGAGAGTTCAGGCTGTGTTTAAAAAGATGATTTATTTAAAGTCCTATCAGTGATGTGGCGGAGGTCCAATTCAAACTCCCCAGGGCGGCTGAAGTTTTTGAGATATATGCACTAGAACTGGGAATTTATCTAACAGTGCGTGGTGGTGTGTGTGTGTGTGTGTGTGTGTGTGTGTGTGTCAGAACCCAAGTTTGTAGGGTCGGCAGTGATTCCTGACAACGACGACCCCGGCGATGATAAGGTCTACTTCTTTTTCACCGAGCGGGTGTCGGACATGGACGGGGGGAACAGGGCTGTTCACACGCGAGTGGCCAGAGTTTGTGCTGTGCGTTACACACAATTCATCCACCTATCAATATTTAACACCAGAAACGAACCATAATCAGCCATAACTTGGTGATATGCAACGGTCTGTATTCATCAAAATACTGTAAAATTTAATTCTGATTATGATGATGATGAAATTGTTTTACTAATAACCTTAACCCAAAAACAGACTCCTAACTCATAAATAAAACTGTTCATACTATATTACCATACAGACAACAGTGATGATAAATATTAATAATAACTACTTCTAGTACAAGTTCAAATTTATTCATAAAGCACTTAAAAACAACACAGTTGACCAAACTATATTTTACCAAAACATTGTCCAGCTTTACTGTTTGTCTCCTGTAGGCCATGACTGACCTGTAATAAAACAATAAAAAATATTACTGCATGTGTGTACGTCCCTCAGAATGACCTGGGAGGCCAGAGGATGCAGGTGAACAAGTGGAGCTCTTTCCTGAAGACACGTCTGATCTGCTCGGTGGCCGGGCCCAACGGCATCGACACGCACTTTGATGAACTGGGTAACTGATCCAACATCCTAATCTGGCCCCAACAGATTTGGTGCCCATGGCGCCTGCTTGCATCGCAGTAAATTCCACTGCTAGTTAGTGTTGTTTTTCGTCAACAACATTTTTGACTAATGTTTTTCGTCAGCAATAGTGACAGAATAGAGACAGGACACAGTGTAAATATAATGAAATATATCATGTAATTTTGTTGACGAATAAACAAATTTGAATAAACGAAATTTCTCTTCTTTTTCCTTGAGGAAAACTAGATGAGACTTTATTTCTTCTTGTTTAACTGCAGTTGCATTTTAATGCAGTATTTCTGTATTTCAGTATTACCTCTGTCTTTGTTGCAATTTTCCTCCCTTGGGCAACAGATAACTTAGGACGTTTGGAAATGTTGAGCTTGTTGACACGTCGAAATTTACCCACGTAGCAGGTAAATGCTAATTAGATGCGGTGGCCTCATAGGAAATGTATGTATCATTATTATTATTACTACTACTGCTTAATAGGCTTTGCTAAGCAGTTAATTCACGTGGGCTTGTTCTTTTGATTTAATTTAAATGAATACCAATGACTTTTAAGAATAGTGAAATATTAACATTCTTTTCTTACTCTGTTTAACACCCCCTGGATGGATGCCACTCTTGGCATTTGCTTATATAGTCTATGCCACGGGCCGGCCCTGGGTCCAATTATTCCCCTGATCATGACAAAAAAAATCTTGATAAATGCTTTACATAGAGTAGGAAAAAAGGTCTTCTCGCTCTGTTAAGTGTGAAACGAAAGATGGATTAGCCAGACGCGTAAAAGATGGAATCTCACAGGAAGCATCCCAGAACAGGCCTGCGGTGTAGGTGCCGCCATGCAGGCCACACCCTTTCCTGCAGTGGCTGTCAGGATGAAGGGACCCCCGGGCAGCGGGGAAATGTGAACCACCTGCAGCCGCCATGAGACAAATACTGCTTGCTGTTCTGAAGTGTGTGTGTGTGTGTGTGTGTGTGTGTTTGTGTTTCAGAGGATGTGTTTGTGCTGAAGAAAAAGGACGATAAAAACCCAGAGATTTTTGGCCTCTTCAGCACAACCAGGTGAGTGAAACAGAGTTCATGTACATGCACACATAACATCATGATATTGGTAGGCCCAATTAGGTTATATTTGCATATGTTTTGGATGACTATAGGTCTGGGTAGACAATGAGTATGATCGATAAAATTTACAAAACGATGCACTCGTTGTGGTTCAATGGAATTCACAGTTTTAAGTTTACGGCACAATTTTCTCACGAATGAGCAAAAGACAGAAATCTTATGGCAGAAATCTTACAAAATTTTGATCAAAACTGCAACTGAAATAGCATTTCATAACAAAAAATGGATGTTAAGTTACAACTGTGAAAAACATGATGGCGTACCGTTACATCGCTGTGGTCTGATGTGAAAGTGAATATGAAGAACTTTGCAGTGACCATGTGCGCGGTGTCTCTCCCGGTTCCAGTAACGTGTTTAAGGGCTACGCAGTGTGCGTTTACAGCATGGAGGACGTGCGCTCCGCCTTCAACGGCCCGTTTGCCCACCGGGAGCGTCCCGAGCACCACTGGAGCGTTTATGAGGAGAAGGTTCCTTTCCCGCGGCCAGGATCGGTGCGTAGAACCATCACGTTGACAGTACAGTAGTCTGTACAGCGTACCTACACCAAAAACATCTTCTCATGTTACTATTATGAGTAATAATTGCATCGAATGGCATCTCACACACACACTGCATCCCACACTGAAAAAAGTGAACACTGGCTAAACGCACCTAATTATCAACCCTGCGGTAACTTGGTTAATATTATCAATGCTAAAATACTCTGTGTGGCATATGACTTTTTATACTGTAAGTGTTCACTTTTTTCAGTGCAATAAGATCCATTTTAAGCTCTACATCTGAAAATGTGCATTTATGCTAACTGCCTCATGACAAATATCCCACTTGCCTTTACTAAAATAAAAAAAAAATTGAGATATATGCACTATTTGAAACTTAATGATGTTGACTAATAATAATAATAATAATTATACTAATATTTCAGAGTCGTGGTAGAAGTAGCAGCAGTAAATAAATGTAAAGATAAAAGTTTGTTGATACAGAGTTTATGTTAGTATTAGATTATTACATACAGGTAATTACACCTTTATTAGAATACAGAATGTGTGTGTGTGTGTGTGTGTGTGTGTGTGTGTGTGTGTGTGTGTGCGTGTGTGTGTGTGTGTGTGTGTGCGATGTCTGGCCCTGCCTGCCCCCAGTTCCAGTTACGAGTGGGTTGATTGGAGAACGCTCCTCGGTTTATTTTTGGTTCTGGGTGGTTAATGGCTCCCGCACCAGCAGCACAGGAACAGTAGCGCAGAAACCAGATCAGGCCGTATGATCATCTGCAGATGTGGGCTTCTTTCTGCCCTCTTCCACAGACCGACCCCATCCTGCTGGTTATTTGTGTTTCTGGAGCTCGGGCTGAATGCATTCGTCCAGCGCGGCTTATTGCAATTTGAGTGGCAACAGTGTTGTTTCATAAATTCATGACCGGCCTTCTGACAGGTGACCTCAGGAGAGCAAATTTGACGAATTCCCTGAGATCCACATACAGGCCAGAAACCTAACTAAATATGAGCTCATAATTAATATCCTGAAGTACGAGTTCAGACGTATCAATTTAACACCTACATCAGATGATCCAACATTTAGATAAAGGAGTTCTGGGTTTGTTATATAAATGTGCCTCTTTCTGCTCTAATTCTCCCCAATCTTCGTTGCTCTTGTTCCTCCGACCCGCAGTGTGCCAGTAAAATTAACGGAGGACAGTTCTCCAGCTCCAAGGACTTCCCTGATGAGGTTCTACGCTTTGTGCGCTCCCACCCGATGATGTTCCACGCAGTACGGCCTCAGCACAACCGTCCCGTGCTGCTGGAGACGGGCGGTGGCCGGACCCTCACACAGCTCGCTGTGGACCATGTGGAGGCTGAAGACGGCCACTACAACGTTCTCTTCATCGGGACGGGTGAGGACGGAGCATAACTCGCGAGGAGCATTGACAAAATAAAATGAGCTGAAAAATAACCTTTCTTGATTTAAATACGAGTGACTAATGTAATTAGGTTCCTTAGACATAATCAGGTTGGTAGTAGCCTAGTGGATATAAAAGTGAAGTGATTGTCACATGCGATACACAGCAGCACAGCACACGGTGCACACAGTGAAATTTGTCCTCTGCATTTAACCCATCACCCTGAGTGAGCAGTGGGCAGCCATGACAGGCGCCCGGGGAGCAGTGTGTGGGGACGGTGCTTTGCTCGGTGGCACCTCAGTGGCACCTTGGCAGATCGGGATTCGAACGGGCAACCTTCTGATTACGGGGCCACTTCCTTAACCGCTAGGCCACCACTGCCCCATAACACACTCGCCTATGAAGGAGAAGAGTCAGGTTCAAACCCCACTTACTACCATCGTGTCCCTGAGCAAGACACTTAACCCTGAGTGTCTCAAGGAGGGGACTGTACTTGTAACTACTGATTGTAAGTTAAAAATAAGGATAAGGGCGTCTAATAAATGCCATAAATGTAAATGTAAATGATTCAAATATTAGTCTCTGATAAAAAATGTATATGTTTGAGTTGGAAAAAGATTAAGTGGAGTCTGGGTTCATCTACACTTCATATAAGGGACTATCCGCAAACTACTGCAAGCAGTACAAAGAGTTTACAGAGAAGGAAACTGGTCCAATTATCTCCATTGCATAAATTTGCATTAATCAGACAAGATGGGAAATCTGCATCACAGAGATGCAGAAATACATACTGACGCATGGAAATGCTTGCTTTGAGTGCCAAATAATTCAGCAAATCTATTAATCTATTCAGCATATGACACATAGTGGCATTAAACCAAGTTTCTCTTTCCTGTATTTCCATCTCTCACATACTTGTTTTCAGAATTATAGATTTTGTTTACTTTATGCACATTTTTTACTGCCTAGAAATTCAAATAAATTCATGCTGATATGCTGAATTATTGATGTGGTTTATTTGCTGACAAAACTACACTGCCAAATAACCCTAGCAGTCTTAACACAGGACACATGGTTGTGTCAAGCGTGTCTCATATGCCCAGATATTAATAAATCCATGAATCAGGCTAGAACATGTATTGTCTTGAAACGTTGATTTATCACGAAATGTTTGTGCTGGAGACGCATGGAAACTCATCCCGATGCTCTGTGCTCATCATCAGATAACTCTGTGGTGCTGAAAGTCATCACCATATACAACAAAGAGGCCGACAGCATGGAGGAGGTGCTTCTGGAGGAGCTGCAGGTTTTTAAGGTAGTTAATTAGGCACATAGTTGTTGTGTATGTAGGAAAAGTGGCTCACAGTTTCTTATTCAGTTAACAAATTCACCTTTTTCTTTTCATTTACAGATGCCAGTTCCAATCACTGAAATCTTGATCTCATCTAAAAGGGTGAGAACATGCTGCTGTGTGTGTCTGTACTGGGTTCATCTTTATTTTTTATGCACACTGACCACTAGAGGGTGCAAATGAGCCCAAAATTTTGAAA
Organism: Denticeps clupeoides; assembly: GCF_900700375.1. Classification (NCBI taxonomy): domain Eukaryota; kingdom Metazoa; phylum Chordata; class Actinopteri; order Clupeiformes; family Denticipitidae; genus Denticeps; species Denticeps clupeoides. The sequence goes on from NC_041723.1 coordinate 1,677,865, forward strand.
CGTAAGACTTTTAAAAACTTCCACAGCAACAGCTGTACGTGGGGTCAGAGGTCGGGGTGACCCAGCTCCGTCTGCACCAGTGTGACCTGTACGGCTCCGCCTGCGCTGACTGCTGCCTGGCCAGAGACCCGTACTGTGCCTGGGACGGGGTCACCTGCTCACGATACTACCCCGCTGGACACTACACCAAGAGCCGGTACTGACACACACACGCACACCCACAACAGCAGCTAGCGACATTTTCATTGGTCCATACTGTGAAATGTGATAATGAACACATACACACCTCCACCAATGCTGCTGCAGTGTTGGGATTCACACGCGAGGCAGTGGTGTGAGAATTCCATCCATTTCCTTCTGCGTTGGGATTCACACGTGTCTGTGGTGGTTATGCAGAATAAGATATTTAGTGTTAGTTGTATCAGGAGAATGATGAAGCTGTTTTTTCAAAGTGGACTCTTTTTACCTTCATTGCTGCTTTGTTCACCGTCATCATCAAAATGTCATCATCAAAAGCTGCTTAATGAGATGCTTATTAACATGAGTGAGTGATAGGAAAGTGTTCAGCATGAACCTTCAAGACTGCTGGTACCCGTCCCCACTGTCCAACTTAAGGTGGTGGAGAGAAGACAAGAAGCCGTGAGATGCTGCCATCACAGCAAAAGCTCTCTGCTTTAGAGACACGCAGATCTTCGACTTTTTACATTTACAACATTTAGCAGCTTTTACCAGACGCCCTTATCCTGAGGGACTTGTAATCAGTATTTACAGGGACAGTCCGCCTGGAGACACTCAGGGTTAAGTGTCTTGCTAAGGGGACACAGTGTCATAAGTGGGGTTTGAACCTGGGTCTTCTGGTTTATTGTTACTTTGTCTCGTACAGACATTTGAAGAAGACAGCACCTCTCAGACTCGCAGCTCGGAGTGGCTGTCAGTCACGCGTCCCGTCACGCAGGGGAGAGTAAAGCTCCTTGTCTTTCTCTCCTTTGCATCCCATCATGCCTTCATTTGTTTGCATTTATGATTGCAGGCGATCCCGGAGGCAGGACGTTCGCCATGGCAACGCCATCCAGCAGTGTAATGGTCTACAAATCAGTGGTGCGTCCCCCTTTGAAAAATTGTGTATGAAAATTGGTGATCACTAGTGACATGACAAAATACAAATATACCTAGTATCGATCTGCATTTTATAATATTTTATTTGATGATTTTGTGTCACTAACATCTAATTCTCGAAATCTCAGCATGTGCTTTATCCTTACGTAGCCAGGTTAATGTAGTCTTGGATAAATTAATTTGTAAGGGGAAGATAAAATAAAAAGTCCACAGCATTTCTTTGGAAGAAGTCTGCAATTGCCCTCAGCCTTATGAACATCAATGAATCATGCGTTGAGAATAGAAGAAAAAAAATCCCTGATTGTTTATTATGGCGGTCATAATAAAAAATGCAGTGATGCAGAGATTGGATCCTTTCAAATGATTAGAGACAGACGTGTGTGTGTGTGTGTGTGTGTGTGTGTGTGTGTGTGTGTGATGTCGATGTCTAATCAATGTGACAAGCATCTTCTAAAGCGCTCCGACAGAAATGCCATTGGATAAGTGTGTGTGTGTGCTATGCTTATATTATATACTCTGTATGTGTAACTGTTGTGTATTTACTCTGTGTGTGTGTGTGTGTGTGTGTGTGTGCTATGCTTGTTATATACTCTGTATGTGTAACTGGCGTGTATTTACTCTGTGTGCGTGTGAGTGTGCACTATGCTTGTTGTATACTCTGTATGTGTAACTGGTGTGTATTTACTCTGTGTGTGTGTGTGTGTGTGTGTGTGCGCTATGCTTGTTGTATACTCTGTATGTGTAACTGTTGTGTATTTACTCTGTGTGTGTGTGTGTGTGTGTGTGTGTGTGTGTGCTATGCTTGTTGTATACTCTGTATGTGTAACTGGTGTGTATTTACTCTGTGTGCGTGTGAGTGTGCACTATGCTTGTTGTATACTCTGTATGTGTAACTGGTGTGTATTTACTTTGTGTGTGTGTGTGTGCTATGCTTGTTGCATACTCTGTATGTGTAACTGGTGTGTATATACTGTGTGTGTGTGTGTAGAGGAGCACCACGGGCGCGTGCAGCAGAAGATGGTGTATGGGGTGGAGAGCAACAGCACCCTGCTGGAGTGCAGCCCCAGATCTCTACAGGCCAGGGTGCTGTGGTTCCTGCTGAGAGGAGGCGACATGGAAGAGGTCAAAGACACACACACACATCCACACACACACACACACACACACACACACACACACACACACACACACACCTATCTAGTGTTCAATGCGTGACGTTCTGCCCCCTCATGTCACCTCTGTTTCCAGGTGACCGATGATGACCACGTGGTCCACACGGCCCACGGCCTGCTGTTCCTGAAGCTGCGCCGGTCGGACGGCGGCCTGTACCTCTGCCAGTCGGTGGAGCACGGCTTCGTCCAGCCACTGGCGCGCATCGCCCTGGAGGTGCTGGAGGAGGAGAGCGTGGAGCTCCTCTTCCACAGGGGCGGAGCCAGGGGCGCGGACGAGGACGAGGGCGAGGCGCCGCCCAGGCCGCCTCTCTGCTCACCTCCCGCGCTCCCACCTGGCCCCGCCTCCACCAAACACTGGTACAAGGACTTCATGCAGCTGATCGGCTACGGCAACATCCAGCGGGTGGAGCAGTACTGCGAGCGGGTGTGGTGCGCCGCCTCCGACAAGAAGCGCAAGAAGCTGAAGGCGCTGCCGCCCAAGTGGAGGTACTCCCAGGGGTCCGAGCGGCGTGGGAAGCAGCGGGCGCCTCGCCACAGTCCCGACTCCTGATGGACACGGATCCATCTCTGCACTGTAAATACCGACAGTAACGATTTCTGGACAAAAGCTGCGCGGACATCGTCATAGCCGTTATTTAAACCAACACGACACATGCATGGGGAATTATTATAATATTAGCGCGTTTTGTTCTGACTATATTTATGACTGGACATTCGACAATGCAGTTAAACGTAGTCTCTGTTCTGGCACATCATGGATCCAACATCAATACCGAATCTGATGCCGATACAGTACAAAGAAAACAGTGTCGTCATCGGGCCCAACAAGCTAAAAAAACACCAGTCCCATGTATGATATGATAACTTGCATCGTTTTTTGGTAAAGTAACTTATTATCGAGCCTTTATGCGTAAATGCTTTCATTAGTGGTGTAGTGAAATTGAACTGGAATTTTTTTTTTTTTAATTTGTTTCTGTATTTTTTATTTATTAGACAAAATAGTCTTTGTTTCATGGTAACTTGTGACGTTGTGTCACCATTGTGTCTAAGAACCACTAAGATTTTTTTTTTTTTAGATTTTTATTTGATTTTTTTATGAAACAATGCAGCCCGTGCTGTTATGGATGATGGGTTATCATAAACCAATAAATGTCTGAAGCTGTCTGGGGTTTGGAGCGTGACGAGGTCTCCGGGAGACTGTCACCTGGATACAAGGCACTGCGGCGTTGGAAAATCCACCCCTTGGGACGGAGCGTGGGACACGTTTTAAAGAGCTGCGATGCAGCAGAGGGGAATCCAGAGATGCCTCACCTGCAGGACACAATAAATTGGAAGGGAAGGGAAGTTGTGAGATTGAACTGAGTACCTACTGCACCAGAGTGAATCATCATTTTGGCTTAGAAACCCCAAATCTTGTTCTTCTATTTCTTCTTTTTGTTATTATTATTATTATTTTCTAGAAAATGTCTAAACTTACCCATCTCCATGACCCTGTCTTTGCGTTCATTATTTTTTATCCCAAGTGGCCACGCCCTCACTCCTCCCTTTCGCCTATTCACTTTTACACTTTTACAGAGCCCTGTCCTCCACTCCTCCTTTTCATCTGTCCATCTTCCCATATAAGCCAATTCATTTTACAGAGCAAGAAAGAAACATCTTCAGTCTTCCAACTAAGATAAATAACATGACAGCATCATTCCCCTGCCCCGTTAGCACTGTTGATGTTGACATGGTAGTATTAACATGCAAATTTTAAAACATGGTTCATACGTCTCCAAAATTCGCATGACGCATCATTCCCCTGCCCCCTTAGCACTGTTGATGTTGACATGGTAGTATTAACATGCAAATTTTTAAAACATGGTTCATACGTCTCCAAAATTCGCATGACGCATCATTCCCCTGCCCCGTTAGCACTGTTGATGTTGACATGGTAGTATTAACATGCAAATTTTTAAAACATGGTTCATACGTCTCCAAAATTCGCATGACAGCATCATTCCCCTGCCCCGTTAGCACTGTTGATGTTGACATGGTAGTATTAACATGCAAATTTTTAAAACATGGTTCATACGTCTCCAAAATTCGCATGACAGCATCATTCCCCTGCCCCGTTAGCACTGTTGATGTTGACATGGTAGTATTAACATGCAAATTTTAAAACATGGTTCATACGTCTCCAAAATTCGCATGACGCATCATTCCCCTGCCCCCTTAGCACTGTTGATGTTGACATGGTAGTATTAACATTTAACTTTCTAGTTTACTATTAAACAAATAAAGACACGCAAAATGAGAATCATCGTACAGAATTGTACAGACATGTATGAGTTTGCTGTTTTTTGGTGTGCACCAAAATGCTGCCCCCAGAATGTGCTGCATTATGAATGCATTAGATTGCATGTGAATGAACGGCTGGCGTGTGTGCAGCTCTGATTGATGGCGGGCGTGTGGGCGGCCCTGCGGTTGGTATTCAGCGCCGCGCGTGGCCGGCAGTCAAGACTCCAGCTCTCCTCGCCGCCTCACCACGCTGCAGATGGAGCTTTTCTGCTGGCTGAAGCGGAACGTACGCTGGTGTCTGAATGTAAATGAAATGAGTTCATAGTCGCAGAGGGCCTGACGCTGCAGTTTGTTTTACTAACATGAAACTGGCATTGGCATCATTCCAGATTATTACATTGTTTACGGACACTATGTCACGTGACCAGCAGTTGCTTCAATGCTGTTGCTTCAGAAAAACATAAATGAGGAAATGTGTCATCACAGGGGTGGAGTCTCAGTCTGTCTGGCCTCCCAGACCTGGTTCTTCCTGGGAATGGAAGCAGACCTGGATGAGCAGTTCTATCGTTTCTTTTTATTAGATGTCTGTCTAAAACATGAATCCTTTAATCCAGCCATTTTACAGAAATGCCAAATGTTACGTCTGTATTTGGTTTTGTTGCTGTTTGTCTACTTTGTTTCTTTTATGTGCAGTTTGGTGGGCTAATAGGTGGCATTACCACATTGGCTGAGACTGAAGCCTGGGCCTTTTAAAGAGGGTAGTTATACAACCTGTGCGGGGAAATGGCATACAGGAAGCGCACTCTTCATCTGTTCGCCACCGCTGCCGACTCCTTCAGAGTTGGGACATTCAACCTGCCTGTTTGTTGTCATTCCTGTGTCTCATTGTGCTTTATTATTTTTTCATTATTTTATAATAAATATGATCAATATTCATAGTCCAATATTACAATATTCCATAGTCCACTACATTTTCGCCTTGCATCTACAGAAGGTAAAGGTGCATTTTAAAAAAGGCAATTTCTATTTTCACAAAGACAGTATCATCTACATGCTTTGTGGTGCAGCTTGATAATAGGAATATAATTACTCCATATATTTCTCTGTGTGTATGCAATAAAAAGTTCACTGAACACTCCAGACCTGCAGGGGGTAGTGTTGCACCTGGACTCGTCCTCATTCTTCTGTGTCAACTGGTTCAATGATTTTAAAGTAAATTCTGCAGAACGTATTATTATTATTACGAAACTACCACATGATGTGACAGAAAGGAGGAGGGTGGTAGTGGCCTAGTGGGTAACACACTCGCCTATGAACCAGAAGACCCAGGTTCAAACCCCACTTACAACTGTCCTATCCGTGAGCAAGACACTTAACCCTAAGTGTCTCCAGGGGGGGACTGTCCCTCTAACTACTGATTGTAAGTCGCATAAGGGCGTCTGATAGATGCTGTAAATGTAATGTAGATGTTAAATGGAACAAAACTGTTGTTTCTCCATGATTTTTGATTACTTTTGAGCATTTATTGCATGAAAGAAGTTGACTCCAGCACGGTCGGAGAGGCAGGTTGGATGGTTGTTTCCAACTGTGTCTCATATTTGGCTGTAAAACTAGTCCAACCTTAAAAAAACAAGCCCCATGTGGCCAGAGTTCAGAAAGCTGAGTGGCCTAGATACATGCAGGTGTAAAGGCTGTATTATGCAGCACATATTTTTTTCTAAAGGGCGCTCGGTTATTTCGAGTAACATGCTGCTGGATCAACGCTCCGGCTTCAAATGCCTTATTCATTCGCAAAACCAGTTCAGTCGCACAGAGCACAGCTCCCACAATGACACTCTCAGCTCGGAAATGAGAGGAGGAAGATTTGGGCACAATACTGGGTGGTAGTAGCCTAGGGGTAACACACTCGCCTATGAACCAGAAGACCCAGGTTCAAACCCCACTTATTACCATCGCGTCCCAGAGCAAGACACTTAACCAGGGGGCTCCAGGGGGGGACTGTCCCTGTAACTACTGATTGAAAGTCGCTCTGGATAAGGGCGTCTGGTAAATGCTGTAAAATGAACCCAGAGATACAGTGTTGATCAGGGGTCAGATGTTGGCCAGGACGGTTTTACAGTAGAACACAGTAGAAAACCTTCCAGGTCCATGTGAGGTGTCTATTCCACTTTTGTGACATTTTCAGATCGCCCGTGTTATACTGGTCCTGGTCCTGGTTCTGTCACGGCCATCTTGCCACCTTTGGGCCCACAGGGGGCGCCTGGATGTCCTAGAGGATGTTTACATGGACGCAGATTTGCCCAGGGTCGGCGTCTCGTATTAAACTCCAGCTGATGTCCTTGAACCACACCGGCCGAACACGACTCAGTCCACGGTAACCCCATTCCATCTCTAGTAGCTCATCTCCCACTATGGAGCTCTCCTCTGGTCTGCTCCACTCCCACAAGCGCCCCTTTCCCATCCCTGCTCTCAGTTTTCTGCTTCGTACCTGCTGAGATCCAAACGCATCTGTCCCTCAGTCTCCTCCTCACATTACGTCTGCAACTGCGCCCCCGACCCCAGCCAGGAGAATTTCAGTGAAAGGCTGACTTTTTTTTTAGGATGAATGATCATTGACCACATCCTGCCGTTTGTAAGACGTTCCTCATTAATTCCTCACTGAGACTTGTTGATGTGCTGGGTGCTGGAACGGGTGCAGAACGGCGATCTTCGTCACGACGCGTTTAAAACGCTCCCCTCAGGCTTGTGTGGGTCATTGGCTAGCATGCAGGCCGCCCTTCCTGCTCCGATCTTGGCCTGATGATGCTGCTGTGTCTGTCAGCGAGCTCTTATTCTCTCACTTGCTCGTGTGTTGCTGCCGGAATGGAATAAACAGTGAAAGCATGAGGAGGAATGAATAAATGCGCCATGTGAAATGGCACCCTGTGATAAGATCAGAGCTCGCAGACGCCGAATCCGGTAGAATTATCAGAGATTATCGGCCAACAGGCACTCGTCACGTTCACATCGGAAATCAACAGGGAGAGGAAGAGACAAGCGACAGCAGCCAGGATCCATCATGCTGGTCTCGAATTTGGTTATGATTTGTAAACATTGCTGAATGTGACCTCAATGCTTTTGCACCTGTGGTCTGAATTCTGCTGTTTAGGAAATAGATTCATACTTACATGCATCTACGATAAAATGAGAACATGGTGAAAACGGTCCATAACTGAGGTACTGTAACCCTCCGAGCTTTCAGTTTAAATCATAAAACATTTCTGTTTGTTCATAAGTGGTATTCTAATAATAAAGCAAAAAAATACAGCTTTTTTTATGTAAAGATATAATATATATATTTAATATTATACATATTATTAAAAGTTAATGTCTTCACTGTTCAGTTTCACACACACACACACTGCAGGTTCACACTCGGCTCGGCTCACATGTGTGGGCCACCCTCCCCCACACTGAGTCACTGCGCGGGACGATGACGGGCGGGGTGTTGAGTAACTGGGGTGGGACGGGCACAAAAAAAAAAACACAAATCCACTCCCCCCGACAGCATGGTGCTTCACCCACACAACCAGCATCACGACTCCGGGATTCTGAGTCACACATACAGGACGACACGGAGGAAGCTGAATAGAAGACAGAGAGAGGGAACGTTCAGTAAGTGCTGGGTCTTCGTCGGCTATGAGGAATGAACTTCACTGCGACTCTTTACAGGAACACGAATAGGGTCCAGAAAAATAGGGTCTTGAAATTAATAATGGCCACAACCTATAGCTGTTCTCAACCTATTTCAAACACAAGCAGAGAAAATAAGTACGGCCCACAAATCATTATCATCCCAAAGAATCTTAATGCAAAGTGCACTCTAGTTGTCATTTGATTCCATTGACAATTGAACAGGGGGGTTTTCTCATGATGAGGTGCAACAAATTACTGTGGAAGGAGGACACGACTTTCCTGATGCAACCCAGCAGATGCGTGAGAGCGAAGTGATTGTCATTAAGATACACAGCAGGCACAGCACACGGTGACACAGTGTAATGTGTCCTCTGCATTTAACCATCACTCTTGGTGAGCAGTGGGCAGCCATGACAGGCGCCGGTGCCTTGGTCAAGGGGACCTCGGTGGAGCTTGAACACGCAACCTTTTGATTACTTGTCTGCTTCTTTAACCGAGTGTGAGTGTGCTTAAGTGTGATGTTTAACCACTGGATATGGGGCTTACCTCATCGTAGCGCATTGCACTTTATGGCTTTACGTGTGAGAGGTTGGCCCCGTCCAATTCAATTATTCTAAATAATTCATCACAACTCTCAACCAGTTTTAATCCTCACATTTATATAGATTTTAGCCAATTCAGTGCATAGCTCTGTACCCAACATTTGAAACATACACCATGCAACAAAGCATGGCCTTTAGTTCTTCAGTCAATACGTCGCTTGTGGTAAGGGACCCACAGAAATTACTGAGCAATGACCAGCAATGTTCTTTTACTGTTTTTTAATAACTTTATCCCATACAAACACTAAAAGAAAGTACAAAATATGAAAATTGTGATTTACCTTGATTAATTGTTGCTGTCACGTCCTTGTCTAGTGGTGGACGGGAACGTGACCAGGATGAAACAGTGTAAACGTGTACATGCAACCAATGAAACATTCACTACAGATATACACACACAAAACAGAGGCCTTGCAAAGGGAGGGCAGTATTAGGGGACAACTAACGACAAAAATAAATAAAATTTGAATTTGAATTTGAATTTGAAATTAACACACAGGCAACAAATCTCATACGCAGAGCAACCTAATCAAAACTATACAGCCAAAAGCACAGGGCAAGATGTCTAGCAGACCTCCCAAAACAAGCAGACAATCATCACACAGCAGGCAGGGTCTGCAGTAGCTCCTCCCACCAGGACAGCCTAAAAGAAACACCGGTGGAAACGTGCGGCCCCACAACAATGGACGTGTTTGAGGCTTGACAAAGCAATACAGTTGAAAACTCTGTGTTCCACCAGAGCAATTCTAAAATAAAATGCCTGGTTCATGAAGGCCAGACATTCTTGCACTGCAGCTCCATCCCATAATCCTGTGAAAGAGAAGTGATTGTCACAGGTGATGCACTGCAGCACAGCACACGGTGCAGTGAAATTTGTCCTCTGCATTTAACCCATCACCCTGAGTGAGCAATGGGCACCATGACAGGCGCCCGGGGAGCAGTGTGTGGGGACGGTGCTTTGCTCAGGGGCACATCAGTGGTACCTTGGCGGATCAGGATTCGAACCAGCAACCTGCTGATTACGGGGCCGCTTCCTTAACCGCTAGGCCACCACTGGCCCAAATCCTGTGTGTGATTTGGCGGGAAATTTCTCAGAGAGCTTGCGTTCTACAGCGTGACGATGGCCTTTCTTATCGCACAGCTGCCATTACACCGCAGGGCTCTGAAAATCCGACCGGATGTTGCGGAAAAACGTTGGTAATCTGAGCGTAATCTGTCCGTTCACGGATCCCCTCTCATCTTGGTTCTGAGGGATAATCTCCGGCGACTGCTACAGAACCACATCCCCAGAGCTATAAGGAAACTGCAGCCGGCCTCTGGGAATTAACCAATAAACGTCGCCTGTAAACACCAGGCCGAAGAGGAAAACTACTTCTGGTCGTGGTCAGCGGGGTCGATGACTCTGATGAGGTTCTTCACCTTCATTAGACAGTGCTGAGGATTAAACGTCTTTCAGTGAGACGCGTACTGTATGGACTGAAAGGAAGGGAAATAAAGGGCATTTGCACTGTGTATGTGTGGATGGCTGCAATCTGATGGTGGATAAGTGCTGATAGTGCCGGGAGATCTTGGGTCAGGTCCCTCAGTTTTGTTTATCTGACTAACGTATTTGATGCTTCTGTTTCATTTATAACCCAAACTGAAATGCTCCAGAAATGTTTCTGGTTTTATTTTTCGGATTATGACCACAAGGAAGACACTGAAGCACCTGAGCAGACACACACTCACACACTGACCAATTTAGCATCACCACCTAACCTACATGTCACTGGACTGTGGGAAGAAACTGGAGAAGCTGGAGGGGAACCACGTGACCGTGCAAAGGGCTTGCAGGAACCAATCTGCTGCGACATCATGCCGTCCCCCTAGAAGACCTTCTCAATGTGGACAATCTAGTTTAGGTGCAGAATCACGGACTGACCGACATTCAGCGAGCTCCTTCGGGAGCCATCATGGTCTTCCCTCAAGGATAACGGGCGCCGGCCTGTTGTCATTCCTCAGGCTTGGAGAACGGCTGTGAAGCCCTGGCCCTTCATGAATAAATGAGTGGAGACCCGATCCCCGGAGTGACAGCGCGAGGGCTACAGTAACACGCCAGTGCTCTCTGCCGCCAGTGAAGGTGATATTGAAGTCCAACGTCCCCCCGCGCAGATGAAAGACACACCAGAAAACGATGCTGTTACTCTTCATGCTCTCCTTCCCACGCCATAATTGGGACATTACAGCTCAAGGTCAAATGAGAAAGGGGGGAGTGGGAGTGTGTGGAGCGTAGATTGGAACCGTAACATCTCTCGTACGAGGGCAATATTGTAAGAGGGCAATATAAAATATACCCAGTAAAGCCCCGTATTGTGGACTAAATGGTGTACGTTAAATACAAATCTTTATTTCTGAGAAGCGTCCATTTTTCTACGATGAGTTGCCGTGCAGTGCAGGGAAAGATCTAGTCCGTAATAAAGAATGAAATCATGTGTGCAGGGGAATAATGTGGCGCCATCTACAGTTTCTTCCATATATGAAGGCCAGGAGCACCTTTTACTGTAAGAAACAGCTGTTTTTTTTCCAGATATTTACTTCATCGCTGGGAAAGTTTAATGAGCTCCTTTTTTTTTTTGCGGCTCTAGAGGAATGTGGTAAGCTCAGGTGACTGAATTTCTTCACCCTTTTTTACCGGCCAGGTCCAGGTGTGCACAGTCGGCTGATACGTGCGGTCGTGCGCCTGTTGGGGCGTGCACAGGCCTGCACAGATTAACGCGGTGAAAAAATAATAAGTCGCCGAGTTCGCCGAGAGACATGTGACGTTTGAGTTGGCCTCAGTGCCATCTTGTTTTACACCTCTTCAATTATAAAGGGCCGACGTCTAGACCTGACTATTGCATTACTTTTCTGAGGACGGTTGGTGGGGAAACCCTCCTGAAGATCTGCTGAAGATCTGCTGAAGATCTCATAAATCAAGCAATGATGGAGGGAACTAAACAAAGCCGATTATTGTCTATCATAAAAACAGTCACGACACCAAAGAAGGGAAGGAGCCAGGCATAGGTTTTATTTCAACTGGACAAACACATAGGGCTCTAAGGAGGTGGAAACGGGAAAAGGAAAGGTTACACTCATACCGGGAAACACACACACACACACACACACACACACTCCACCAACACAAACCTGACACTGGAGGCACACCGACTCCTTCCAAGACCCGTGGGCGAAGTCTGCTCGGGGTCTGCCCGCTGACACACACTCAACTCGCTCACACTGCGTGCACACAGTGACGGACAGGACAATAATACCGGACGTGGACACTGGTGGAGGGAAAAGAGGTATGGGAAATTGGGAATGGGTGGGACAAAGACGGGCAATTTTATTAAAACTGAAAGAAATATAAACGACAACTTGATTGAATAAGAGGATAAATTAACAGCAGTTACCCATCTTTCCATTAGGAAAAGGCTACATACGGTACGGTATACATCTGTTTGGTTGCTAGACCCCTGTGCTAACCACAAGATGTTATGAATTACGGTGATTTTATCTGTCGATCAGTGAAAGCAGTCAGAGCCACCGGCCGCAGATGCTGTGGAATGTCACCACCAGCCACATCCCCCTCATCCCCATCGGCATCACGGACACGGCTTCCTCCCTTAAGCCCCGTAATCCGGCAGCTGCGTGTTCCGGCCAGCGTGGAGAGCCGAGATCACTACTGATTTTCTGACAGCCGGCGATTGGCCAGCCCTGGCAAGTGGGGATACGGGGGGGGGGGCTGGTGCGGCCTCGGCGTGCCGCGCCTCCTCCAGGGCGGCAGGGGCGGCGCTGCTGGCCCTTTAAGAGTATTTTTAGTGCAGGCAGTGAGCAGTGGTCACTGCTCGGGGAGAAATGTGCGTCCACGCCGCACGGACGCAGGGCCGGAGGAGGAGAGGCGGTGATGCTCGGTGGATTTAACCGTATTTTCAGGGCATGCTGGGATAAGTACCGCGACTTTAGCACCGGTGTCGACGCCTGGATTGCAGAATAGAGGTATGTGGCTCTCATTTGTTCCTTATTTGAAGAAAAGTCATGATTAGTCAAAGACTACATCTTCCAACAGTCACATTATACTACTACTAATAACCCTTATTTTATTATTATTATTAGTGGAAGAATGTTTGTATGTGTCTACGTATTTATGTTCTTATTATTGATTCTGCTTCAACATTATGATAAAATGTCGTTTTGCAGCCGACTTCATTTATCCAGCGCAACTCGCTGAAAGTTACTTGCGCTCCTTCCTTCTGCTCCCCTGTGGGTCTTTCTTTCTCTCTTCAGGGCCAGATATGTAAATTTAATGGCGCTGGCAAACAGTGAGCGGTCGGGTTACCGTATTCATTACGCCTGACCCTGCTCTGTACTCACACACACGACGCGGGGAGATATAATCCACGCCGCCTGCCAGCCGCAGGCCAACTCCTTTTATTCCTGCTGTCCCTTCACGTTGTTGTCCCGCCTTTTCCAGGCTTCGTTGCCATTTCCACCAACAGAATGCCACACCGTACAAATGAAAAATCAATAGGATCACGCTGAATGCCGCTGGAGGTGCAGATGACACGTCGCTCTGCTCTGAGGGTGACAAATGTCCCCAGCGTTTGTGTGTTGGGGAGTTCAGTCAGGCAAAGCATCAGAGGCTCCACCCCCCCCCCCTCCACGGAGGGGAATTGGCCACCAAATGCCAGCGTCCTGGATGAGTGGCTTTAAAACGTCCTGCTCCTCTCTGCACCGGGAATCAATCGCTTTCCAAAAAATGCGCCTGGTGGGGGGACAAGGCACGTCGTCTGTGGCGCTGCTGAGAGGATTACGTAACCGTGGTGTGGATAAGAGACGACATGTCGCCGTGCGGCACGATCCTCTGCGAGGCTGAGAGCACCCCAGGGTCCTCTGCGCCGCTGCGGCGGAGCTGCTGATTGTGTGAAGTGCAACGACGCTGATGCACGGACTGAGAGGAGGAATAATTGAGAGGTTCTGCAGGGCGTATTTCAAATCGGCTCACACACACACACACACACACAAAAAAAAAAAAAACACAAAATGGAGACCCTTTATTCCTGTTGGACAGAAATTCAATGTCATCAATAACATGAGATATGTATGCATGGAACAACCCATTGACCAGCCACATCTGAAATTCAATGATGAAATGTCTAGAAAGCTCTAAACTAAAAACCATGTCATCAGTGATCAAGACAACGTTCAATAACAGTGGACGGTTCCGTTCATTTAGCTCTAGGTTACTGTTCTCGTTGGTTTCGTTCAATCTCTTGAGGTTGTTATATAAAACAAGAAGATTTTCAGACAAATACTCACAGACATGCTCAATATCCCATCTCCTGCAGCTCTCACCCACGCAGTGATGGCCCACACACACACACACACACACACACACACACACTCACACTCACCGTTCTGGCAAGGGTGAGGAGCGTGTGACGAGGAGGAAGCGCAGATCCTGCCCCTCTCCATCTTCCCTGTTTGTAGCCGGGTTCTGTCTCGCCAGTTTTCAACCTTCTCAACGCCAAAACTCACTCCAGCTTCATTCACAACCTGCATTCATTAATCACCGAGCAGGCGGAACGTTCCGAGATGTGTTACTTATGCAAACTATCTCAGATGTGTGAGATGTTCGTGAGTAGTGAAAGCCATTTCTGACGGCATGAATCAGACTTGGAGTAATTGTTCAGTTCACTAAAATGATTCAGATCTTTAAATCATTGAACTGTTTAGTTGCTTTGCGATCTTGTCTGATGTGCATTGCAATTCAGTTCAAAACTCATCATGAATGCGTGCACAGGCTGTGCTGTCTCCATACTTGGTGTTGCCAGATTTGGTGGCTGAGACTTTGATATTTTGGAAAAATTCTCATTTTAGGTCCTACAATACTTTATTTTGGCAGTTTCATGTGCGTTTTGGAGCATTTTGGGGTTGAACCAATCATCGATTTGGCAACACTGGCAGGCCCTGGTGCCATTTTCTGAAACATTTTCATTTTACATTTACAGCATTTACCAGATGCCCTTATCCAGAGCGACTTACAATCAGTAGTTAGAGGTACAGTCCCCTCTGGAGACACTCAGGGTTAAGTGTCTTGCTCAGGGACACAATAGTAGTAAGTGGGATTTGAACCTGGATCTTCTGGTTCACAGGCGAGTGTGTTACCCCACTAAGCTACTATTTTACTGTGGCATTGTTACTGCAGCACGTGTGAAATGAAATGGTCACACAACCAACACAAACACAGGCCAAGAATCCTCCTGGTATGAATGAATCGATGAATTGGTTTGTATTCGCCCAGGAAGACGGTTCCTTCTGAGCTCCCAAGTTCAGTGTTCGGGAGAGTCACCGTGATCACAGCAGTGTTGAAGGAGCCGTCCCAACTGGGATTTCATGTGTGTGTGTGTGTGTGTGTGTGTGTGTGTGTACCGTTTCATCTGGGCTTCTTAGCGTCCGCCCATCTGGAGTTGGCCATGTGTCCTGCCTGGAAGCCTGATCTGACCGTCACCTGACTGGACAGGATTTTTATCTGCAGGGCCAGCCAGCGGGCAGCTGGACGCCTTATCCAGCTGACGTTCAGGCCACGCGGAGGACAGCTCCTGGTACGGTCAGTGTCATGCCGCCCGGGACTCACCTTTCCAGACAGGCAGGTTTCGGGTGGGAAGAGACGCCTGCTAAACTTTCCCCCGTCAGTGCTGCTGTCATGTGTCGGGCTGAGTGGTCATGTGACTGCCCAGATGCTCAGGCCCTTTTTCGATACTCTTCCAGAAGGACCGACATCTCCAGCGATAATGACCCGACCTGACGTTAAGGACACACCCTCGCGTCCTGCAGCACCTTTTAAAGGGCCGGTGCGGGGCGGTAATCGCTGGAGAAAACGAGAGCTGATGGTTTTTATAGATCCACCATCATCACTAGAAAAGGTCATTATATTCATCTGATGTCCGTAATGGGCATGAAGCTGAGCAGGAGCTTCAAAACAAAGAGAAAGTAAATGATACCTGCCGATGTGTGTGTGTGTTCTTCCTTATTTTTCAGTAAATCTAGGGACTGATTCCAACTGGAAGGTGAAAGGTCAGGCAGTGTTTGGCATTATGAATAACTACTGCAATGCATGATCCAATACAACATTGGAGGCTACTTCATCGGAGAGTGGCTTATTTGTGGGCGACTTTGTGGCAGATTAAATTCTAATCATTGCTTTCCCACGGTAAAGTGCATCAGCAATTAATCTGCGAGCAGCCTGGACATTTTGTCTCTGACTGCATTTGTATTTGCTCAGAGTCCCATACTGCCTGCCAGTGGGAAGGAGGATATGTGGATTTACATGAATTTCGTTTCTGCTGCTTGGGCAGGAGGGGTCACTTCTAAAATCACTGTTAATGTGGTATACCACATACTATACTATACTATACTATACTATACTGTACTATACTGTACTATCCTACACTATAGTACCATGCTATTTAAACAGATGCACAGTGAATACCCATGTTTTTATGAATGAATACAAGTGTGTATGTGTGTGTGCGTGTGTGTGTGTGTGTGTGTGTGTGTGTGTAAATAACTGATTGGTCATGGTCCATCAGTGTTTATGACTGACCTGGGGCAGGATGGTCAATTTTAGAGCTCCGCCTTCATGGCGCCTGCCACTGCGGAACTTGGAACAGATCAGCAGCAGGAATAAGGGACTCCGCCTTGCGATCCGGAGCCCTATATATTCACATTTTACATTTACGACATATTTATCAGACGCCCTTCTCCAAAGTGACTTCCAATCAGTAGTTACAGGGACAGTCCTCCTCTGGAGACACTCAGGGTTAAATGTCTTGCTCAGGGACACAATGGTATTAAGTGGGGTTTGAACCTGGGACCCTGTGGTCATATGGTTGATAGGCTCTGTGGTTCTTACCAGCCAGGCTACTAACACCCAGAATTCTATTTTATAATGTATACTAATAATTAATAGCAGTAAAACATTATTAAGCATGAGATGATTCTCCTGTCCAACAGGAACAAAAGCTCTTGTCCCCTTCATTATATTACATTATATTACATTACATTATATTATATTGTATTATATGTGTGTGTGTGTTTATGGTGAGGGCGCCGCGCATGCGCAGCTGCGCCAGCGGCTGAACGCACGACCCGCCCCCCTCCTTCTCCTCCTCCTCCTCCTCCTCCTCCTCTTCGCTCCTCGTAACCTCCATCCTCCGCGGAGACGCGAGCGGCCAGCCGCCGACATGGGGGACTGACGCCGGAGCCTGGTCACCCGGAGCGGAGGAGAAACTCCGCCGCGTCGGTCGGGGCTGGACGTCGGTGCGGCGCGTGGAAGGTCAAGGACGCGGTGAAAACGATGTTTTTTTTTTTTTGTTTTTTTTTTTAGTTCTGGTTTTATGCATTTGTCATATGTTGTGCGGTTATGAATATCTGGAGGACGGGTACGGGTACGGGTGCCTTTGACGCCCAGGGGGGTCGTATTATGAGCCCATCGTTATTATCGTTATTTGAAATGATTCGAGCAGATGACGATGCTCTTGATCCTTCCCGTCGGGAATCCCGTCAGGAAATGGTGGCTCGGGAACGGGCGGGTTATTCTCCATGTTACTACGATGCCCGCTCCCGTCGTGGGAACGGAGTCTCCGTGTCGTGGAAATTACCACGCGACTCACGTCCCTCGCTCATCGTGGCCGCGCGTCAGCTGACGCGGCATTCCACCCCCCACCCCCGGCTCTGGAATACCGGGAATGTCGGGAGATGCTGCGTTTTCCCGCAGAGCAGCTGTCCGGGGTGCTGAAATGGGAAACTGTGTGGGAAGCCTGGATTTATTTTTGAATAAAATTAATGAATAATTATACAATAATTTATGTCCCCACTGTCATTGATCCTGATTTTAGGATTATATTAAATTATATTACATTATGTTATAATTTTTTGTTGAGTGGCTGACATTCCAGAGGAGAAATGGAAATGTAATGCAATATTGGCAGAATTGGCCTTCCAAACATTGATTTGTTGATTTGTGGGAATAAGCAGACTTTAATCTCCATTGTCCTAAGACTTTTAGATGTTCTTTTTTATTTTTTTTTCGTTTAATCGATCCGGTGACAAAAATGTTAATCACTTGAAACACTGGCACTGGTACATAATGTTAAAAATAATTTATTCTCTCAGCAATGCTGCAACCTTTCTAATGTGAATTTGATTGTACTGGTTGAGCTTTTTAATGAATGGTTTCCGTCAGATTTAGCCCAAAGAAATTATTACACCTCAGACAAAAAAGAAAATGCATTTTAAATGTCACAGAAACGAAAGGAGAAATTAAATTCGTATGACAGATGAGGAAAAAAAATGTGTAAAGAAGAGATTAAGATGCCGCATGTCTGTACATTTCAGGTTATCCTTCTGCCTGGAAATGGCGCAGAGTTGGCTGAAGCGGACCCTCTGTTGACGCCCCCCGCCCGCAGGCCATGTTCTCCTCTAACTTCCTGAGCGGGGCCAACCCCCTCAGTGCGGTCTCCTCGGCCGTCAACAAGTTCGGCCTGTTTGGGGAGGAAGGCGAGGGTGGACAGAACAAGCAGCAGCAGGGGAACGGCCAGCCGGCCCCTCCCAAGCCTGCCGGACTAGCCAGGACTGGAGCTCAGGCCCAGCAGGGGCCCAGCAGAGGGGTCTCCCCACAGCCCGGGGCGGCTCCGGGGCCCAGTAAAGCCGGACCTCAAGCCAAAAGTGCGAAATCGCTGTGCCCGGTATGCAAAAGCACTGAACTCAACCTCAAGTCCAAGGAGCCTTCAAACTATAACACCTGCACACAGTGCAGAAGTCAGGTGTGCAGCCTGTGCGGCTTCAGTCCTCCCGACTCCGAGGTGAGATCATGCATTGTATAATAATGCTTTAGCATGTACTTGATCGAATGAAATCACCTTGCCTTGAATTAAATGCTAAAACATGCAATTATATTCATCAGGAGCGCGGCTAATTTAGGAATTCTAGCTCAGCTCAGACCCACCTCCGTTTACTCCAAATATCTCCAAATTAGGATAATGGCTGTTATACCTTTTCCACTGGAAAAGGAAAGGAAAAGTAATGCTATGCTATGTTGGAATCTGATCTGAAAGCCACTACTGGTTCCTGGAAAGTCCATGCCTGCATTGTGTGTATGTGACAGTGATCATCTATGACGGTGCACGTGCAGAAAATTAATTTTAGCCTTTTACCAGATGCCCTTATTCAGAGCAACTTACAGTCAGTAGTTACAGGGACAGTCCCCCCGGAGACACTCAGGGTTAAGTGTCCTGCTCAGGGACATGATGGTAGTAAGTGGGGTTTGAACCTGGGTCTTCTGGTTCACAGGCGAGTGTGTTACCCGCTAGGCTACTATCACCCAATCCTAGGTAATTCACCAGCTCTCCCCGCATAGCGTCACATGTTTTCCTGAAGATATGACCCCAGAATCAGGATTAGTTGTATGTAGCGACCTTACGGCACCCTCATATTACTGACAGTAACTGAAGTCGAGCTAATTTAAATGAAAGATGAGACTCAAGCGCTGCCCTTTTCTTTGTCATTGCAGGGTAAGGAATGGCTTTGCTTGAACTGCCAGATGCAGAGGGCGCTTGGCGAAGCGGGACCCAAAACTAAAGCCCCCCCACCAACATCACATCCTGCAAAAAAAGGAGCCCCAGCCTCCGGACCTGCACAGACTGCGCAGCCCCAGCAACAAATGCCAAAGGGTGGAACCCCCCCTGCCAAATCTGCACCTCATCAACAACAGGGCCAGCCCCCAAAACAGGAGTCTGGCCTGTTCGGCTTTGGCCTCGGGGGCCTCCGAGACGCAGCGAGATCCCGGTCTCCGTCGCCCCAACCTGCAGAGTCTGTTTCGGGGAAGGTTCTGGGCTTTGGCTCCTCGATTTTCAGCTCTGCGTCTAACCTGATCACCTCAGCAGCTCAGGAGGAAGCCCCTGTTGCGCCACCCACCGCCCGTAAAGAGTCAGCATCAGCCCAGGCTTCGCCCAAACCAGAGGAGAAGCAGCCAGGTCAAGTCGGACCCGGCGAGGCGGGACGGGCGCGGCAGAGTCAGGCCTCGCCAGCTCCTGCGAGAAAGGCAGAGGCGTCGGCAGGCCCTCAGAAAAAACCCGGGGTCTCCAAAGCCGGGCCACCATCATGCCCCCTCTGCAGTTTGCAGCTCAACGTCGGCTCCGGGGAACCTCCCAACTACAGCATCTGCACCGAATGCAAGAACACCGTGTGCGACCGCTGTGGATTCAATCCCATGCCTCATCTCACCGAGGTAGGAGAGTCAGGCGCGCTTATCGCTTCGCTTAATGCCATTTCTGAAAGGTCTGTGGAAAATTGCTTCGGTGCCGTTTATGCTGTTGATGCTCATTTTGCTACGTGAGCTTCACAGCCTTTTCCTCATAAATTCTGCGTTTATAACCGAAACAAGGGGTTCCACCATGGGCCCGACTCATTAGGCTGGATTCAAGCAGGACACCAGGGTTGTTGAAGCAGCAGCATTCCCTTCGGGGAGGCCGGGGATGTCATGAAGTTTAGATAAAGCCCTCTCTTTGAAGATATTTCCATGTTTGTTATAAATGAATAGTTTTAATAAGAGCCCTAATTATGTATCTGAAGTCTCTTTGCAAAATGCACAATCACAGCCACTTTTAGTCAGTACCGCAATGAGGACAGGTGTCTGTAGCTTTAAATGCTAATGAGGAGGACAGAGGCGGGACGAGGAGGAGAGCGGCCTGTAGGAGTTGGGCAAACATTCACGGAAATGACGTTTTTCCCTTATGATGACATAACTGGACAAATTCCAGATTCGACCGTCTGAGCTACATCATATCATATCTTATCTCAAGCTACCCATATTTTGTAGCTGTTCAATGTTGGCCTTATGTGGCAGCTTAAACAAATGGCCATTTCATTGCCTAGATTGCTTGCATCACGGAGTTGGTTTGCCTGGATTTTTGAGTGTCCACAGCTTCTTGGTCTGATGAGTGAGTGACACAAAAAAATATTTTCTGTAAATGTGAAATGCACTTTTTCCCAAAGTATCTGAGTCCACGAGGGACTGATGCGTTGTCCTCACTTAGACAGGTAGGCACACTGTAGCACCTCAGTCCGTGTCTGAGCTCGAAATGCAGCAAGTGGAACACCAATTGTGGAACCCTGAGGTGAAGAATTTTGAACGACGTATTTTCAAATTAAGCTTTTTTGACAGGTGACCGAATTTAGAAAATTAACAGGGTTTATAAATTATCCACAGTTAGTACAGAGGCCTAGTGAACATTTGCTGACCACATCCCAATTGTCTTCAATTACGGATCAGTAATGATTTACACTGTGATAGGTAGAATAAATACAGCATCTATCCTATTTGTACCCATATTTTTACTAAGAATGCAGTACAAGAATGAATTTCTTAAAAGGGATTGGGAACAGAATAATGTAGTGAGCTTCAAAGAAAAGTTTTTTTTGCAGTCTGACACTCTAGTCTAAAACCTATTTAAAATGTTTTACCTTTGCTTATGGGTTTTGCTGCATGGGTTAGTAGAGACTTTTTAAATAATTTAAATATACATATTAAAAGTTGTGGTATAATTACAGGTAAAATCGTGGCTTTGTTTAAACTGCCAAATGAAACAAGCACTTGGTGGGATTGATCATCCAGGCCCAATGATGAAACCCCAGCTTCAGTCCAAAAAATCGCCGCAGCCCATTAAAAGGAACAACCCTCCACCTTCCTCACCTCAGAAGAAACTGGCCGCTCAGGCTGTGGCTGAGCAGGAGATTAAAACATCTATCCAGCATGCTCCACCCGCACAGCAGCGAACAGAACCGACCCACCTTCAACAGCAGGTTCAAGGTAAACCTCAGAAAACTGATGCCAAAGCTTCTCCTGCAAAACCAGTCCCACCTACTCAAGTGGAGGCTCCTAAACAGGATTCCAGCTTCTTCGGCCTTAGCTTTGGTGGGGCTAAAGATATGGCAAGATCTCCGTCACCTTCACCCCAACCATCTGGATTAGTTTCTGGAAAGGTGTTGGGATTTGGCTCCTCCATCTTTAGCCAAGCCTCCAGTTTTATTTCCTCTGCTATTCAAGATGAGGCCTCAGCTGGGCACAAAGATTCTGTATCAAACCAGGACTCCTCTAAAGCACCATCAAAAATTGGAGACAAGCAGTCTGCAGAACAAACTCCAGAAGAAAGCAAACTTAAAGAAAGAGGTCCAGAGAAGATGACTGGACACACAAAATCAGGGCTTAAGGAGGCTGCTGAGTCAAAAAAAGTTAAACAAATGATAAAATCCGAGTTACAATCAGAAGACGTGTCTCCTGTGACACTTGGAGCTACTGTAGGGCCAGTTGATCACTTGGTCACCTCACCTGTCCAGAAAGATTTACAAACAGAGGCAAAAAATACTGAAGGCCAGAAAAAAACTGACCACCCCACAATTAGGCAGACTAATGCTAAACTGTCTACAGATCAAAAATCACGTCAAGGGCAAGTTTATCAAAATACTCAAAAGCCAAGTTCAAAAGCAGACACTTCTTCTTTAGAACCTGAACAGGGACCTGCAACTGAAACGCTGAAGCAAGAATCTAGCTTTTTTGGCTTTGGATTTATGGGAGCAAAAGATAGATCGAGATCTCAATCCCCTTCAAGTAAACCGGCAGACACTGACTCTGGGAAGGTTTTTAGTTTTGGCTCCTCCATTTTCAGCACAGCATCAAATTTGATTGGCTCTGTTGTTCCTAATGAGGTGTCAAAGGCAACAGAAGCTGAGACACATGCAGGACTATCAAAAAGGTCCTCAAATTCCCAAATTCAAACGCAGGAAACATCTTTACAGGATTCTTCTCAAGTGAAAGATGCTACAAAAGCCAATTTACATTCATCAGTACAACCAAACAAGAAAGCTGGTTCTTCTCAAAAGACAACACCTGGTGAGCAGAAACCTGCTGCATCTGCAAAAGCAAAAGACCAGACCAGCACTACCGATCTAGCTCACTCAGCTGCAACACCACCAAATAACCAGCGTGCAGAGTCAGAACCTCTTCATCAGAGGGCCTCTGGCCAACCTGACCTGCAGAGAGCAAAAGCTGATGCCTGTCCTGCCAAGCCAGACCCACAGCCACAACCTGTTCCACACAAACAAGAATCTAAAGAGGCGTCTAGACCACAGCCTCATACTGCATCGGTATCTGGGAAGGTTTTGGGCTTTGGTTCCTCGCTCTTCAGCTCTGCATCAAATTTAATTACATCTAATCAAGATCCCATCTCCTCCTCTCCTCAAGTCACAGCTCAAACGGGCTTGGAGCCCACCAATATATTGTCCAAAACTGTCTCAGAAGAAACCAGAGCCGCTTATACTAGTAAAACCGCTGAAAATCTGGAAGAAAATTTTATTTGTGAAAATAAGCTAGAACCAGTAAAACAGCAAGCAAAACTGAATGTAAAAACTGAAGAACTACATAAAGTCAAAGCAACCTCAAACCCAAAGAGGTCAGATGATTCATCAAATCAGCAAAGCAAAGAAGCCAATTTACAAAAGAAGGACTCCCCACAACAAAAACTAAAAGCTACACCTCCAGTAGAGAGTACCACAACTAATCCAGCAGAACCTACACAACCCGTTCCACTTCGAAAAACCTCTGGCCAAAAGCAGACAGAACATTTTCAGGATGTAAAGTCTTCTCCTGCAAAACCAACCCAGAATGATCCTGTCAAACAGGAGTCAAGCTTCTTTGGTTTTGGTATTGGAAGTGTGTCTCGTCCTCGGTCACCCTCACCCCAACCAGCTGGCTCAGTCTCTGATAAGGTGTTAGGCATTGGATCCTCTATATTTAGTTCAGCATCAAATTTTATTTCATCTGCTGTGCAAGACGACCCAAACGTTGCTCAGTCCACTGGTCTGAAACGATCTGAAAAACTGGAGTCCTCTAAAATACCAACAGATATAAGACAGAAGCTAGCAAAAGAACAACCAAAAAAAGAGTATGTGCAAAAGGAGATAACAACAGAGGCAATGAAAGTAGAGAGAAAAAAACAAGACGTCAAATTAGAAGATAGCAGAAACGTTCCTCAGAGTACAGCTACTTTGATTTCCACAACAATTGTCCATGATGAAATTCCACGTTCATCATTGGAGAAGGACGAATCACACAAAATATCACCTCAACATGGCCAAAATCAGAAAGCAAAAGATCAACCAAAGGACAAGCAGCCTAAAAGTGTTCCACACAAGTCTTCACATCAGATGCAACAAGGTGAATTGCCTGTGAAATGTGAAGCACAGCAAGAAATGGAGGAATCCACAAAGAAAGAATCTAGTCATTTTGGATTTGGGTTTGGAATCACTAAAGGAGTTTCCAAAACCCAGTCAGCTTTACCTCAGGCTGCTGGGCCAGTCCCTGGAAAGGTTCTAGACTTTGGCACCTCCATTTTCAATTCAGCATCCACTTTTATTGCATCCACTGTACAGGATGAGCTCCTTGAGGTCCAGAAAGTTGCAGCAGATACCAAACAAGAGTCAAGTAACATTGAAAAACAGACGGACGTGACTAGAAAACCAGTACAAAGAAATAATGAAGGGTTGAAATTGGAAGACACCTCAGAGAAGACAGAAGCGGAAAAGTCTAGGGGAGTCATGGGCATTAATGCTATTTCTTCAACTGAAGGAGTCTCATCACAGCCGCAAAAGACTGCAGCTCCCAGTTCACAGATTATCCAGAAGGACGTAAATGAGTCTAAAGAGACAAAGCAGTCTGAGCCACCATTAGCAAGCAGCAAGACAGCACCTGGCAGACATGCCAGCTCAAAATCAGCATTTGCAAAGCCATCTACCCAAGATCTCCCAGGCAAAAAAGCAGGTCAGCAGACACTCCCAGGGGAGCTGTCACAACAGATTCAGAAAGGCAATGTTTCTCCTGCAAGAAATGTGCAGCCACGTTCAGAACCTCCAAAACAAGAGTCAAGCTTTTTTGGGTTCAGTTTTGGTGGGGTGAAAGATGCATCTAGATCTCAGTCCCTGTCAAGTCAACCAGGAGCATCGGTCTCTGGAAAGGTGTTGGGCTTTGGCTCATCTATTCTCAGCTCAGCATCCGGTTTTATTACACCTTCTTCCCAGGATGAGCCTTCTGCTTCCAAGGCCTCACCGAAGAAAGGCATTGCACAGAAGCAAGACGCAACGCTGGGTGTGAAGAAAGCGGATGGAAATAAACAAGGGGTTCAAAAAGAAGAAGTGAGTAAAAAAGGTACATTTGAAACAAGGGTAGGTAATACAGTGGAAATAAAGAACAGAGAACTGGAAAAGAATGACCCAAGAGAATCAGCCATGGTTACGATGGTGAAATCTGAGAACAAGAATTTAAAGGATGTGAAACATCCAGAAATAAAGCAATTAGCAGAAGACTCCAGAAAGGACATTGGCTCGTCTGGGTCCCTACCATCTAAGTCATGTCCTGCACCCACACTAGCACTTCAAAAAGATCAGGACATTAAAAAATTTGGGAAAGATCAGGTCGGTCCATCAGGAGCAAAAGAGCCTAGTGGTGTGAAACCCAAGCAAGAATCAGTGCAGCAAACCTCTGGTGAAAAAGTTGTGAAAATGCAGCAGCCCAGGCAGGAAAACACAGTAAGATCTACATCACAACCACAAACTGAGCACAATAAGCAGGAATCCAGTTTCTTTGGTTTTGGCTTTGGGGCAGCTAAAGAAACATTGAAATCCCAGGCTCCTGCTCCAAAGTCTTCAGAGTCGGTCTCTGGGAAAGTTTTCGGTTTTGGTTCCTCAATCCTGAGCTCAGCCACGAATTTAATGTCTTCAGCCGTTCAAGATGAGGCTTCCACCAAATCTCACCCATCAATTCAACAATCTCTCATGAAACCTCTGGCAGCGGAGAACAGAACACAGAAAAATGAAGAAAGGGAACTGGAGCAGCACCAGGTACCAAGACAAACAGACCCACTCAGATCAGCCAAGACATCCTGTCCAATGTGCAAGATGGATCTCAACGTTGGTTCCCAAGAGGCTCCGAACTTCAGCACCTGCACCTCCTGCAAGACTATTGTGTGTAACCGCTGCGGATTCAATCCTATGCCACATATAACTGAAGTAAGAGAAATTTATGAAACAACTGAAAGAAGACATTTTGTTTTGCATTGTGCATTCATATAGCAAAAAATTAATTACACGCCCCTCTCATCACCACTAATCGGACGGTTTTTTTTGTTTAATTTTTTGTTTATTGGTTCAGTTTGGTTGTGCTTTGTGGATGCATGTGTTCATTTTTATCGATGCTCGTACTCTTTGTATTTTGTCCTTTTGATTGTTGTTTGATGTAAAATATTAGATATCAACACAGCAGGCTGCACACAGACAAGGCAGATGTGTCTAAATGCAACAGTGCTGCTGGGAAGAGATTTTGATATTTTAAAATAAAATATTCATAAGATATTCATGTCTCTTAGTACATTGCAGCATGTCAGGCTGTTGGCTGTTGTCCTGAGACACATTTGGTTTGCTGGTATCTTCGGGATGCATTTCTATGTGTAGCCAGCTTAATGTTTATGGGTGATGTTTTTTATTTATTTTACTTTATTTATTTAGTTTATTTTATTTCAGATTTGCTACAGTAAATCCTGTTATTTCTATACTCATTTGATTTGGGGGTTTTAAGGGTAACAAAATGTCTGTCGTTGTACTTTAAAGTAGAATACAATTTTACTTAAAAAGGCATTTTGAATTGACTACTGGCAATTAAATAGTTTCACCAAAAGCATTTAAAGTAGACAATCATGAAATAATTTTGCGGTTATGAAATATAAAATACATTTACATTGTTTCAGGAGGTCAAGTAAAAGAAAAATATTGCCTTTTACTTTCTGATCCTAGAATTGTCTTTCCTGCTCTTAAAAAGGACAAGCAAAATTTCTAAAGCCAGACTCAGACCCTTTTCAAACCTTCCTATTTACTCCTTTTTGCATTTATTTTGTAATTTTGTAATTGTAGTTTTGTAATTGTAATGAAGACTTTATTTTACCTATGCATTGAAAAGCACTTTGAAAATGTATGAGAAGCGCTTCAAAAATGCAACTTAACATTGTGGTACTTGTGTTTTCTTGGTGGTGGTGATTTGTGTTGGTGGTGTTTTTATTTGGACTGGTGATTTTCTTTCTTTTTTTTTTAACTAAATCCGTCACTTACTAAGTCATACAAATACTTATTCATTTTAATTGCTAAAAATAAAAGCATGGTTGTCCAAATGTATGGCCATTATGGGCAAATAAAGTTATCTAATTTCTTTTATTCATTTCAGGCAAAGGAATGGCTGTGTTTGAACTGTCAGACAAAACGAGCTCTGGGCGGAACGGAACAACAAAGGCCTCCAAAACACCCTGCACAATCCCAGGAGTTCAAGACTGAAGGCTCTGTGCCAGGTTCCCCAAAGAAGAAAGCAGACGATGCCCAGACGAAGACTGGCCCAGAACAGATGCCAAAAGGTGAAGCAACTCCTGCCAAATCTGCACCAGTGCAACAAGTGCAATCATCAAAACAAGAATCTAGCTTATTTGGCTTTGGTCTTGGTGGTCTCCGAGACAGACCAAGATCTCCATCACCATCACCTCAACCTGTGGAGTCTGTCTCTGGCAAGGTTTTGGGCCTTGGTTCTTCCATTTTCAGCTCAGCATCGAGTCTGATCACCTCTGCAGTCACAGATGAGACCCCTGTAACACCACCCACTGCTCGGAAAGAGTCAGTCTCAGCCCAGGGTTCGTCTAAACTTCCGGCTGCACAAAAAGCTGAGGAAAAGAAAGCAGAAGACAAGAAGCCTCAAGACACATCTAAGGCTAAGACGCTGACTGAACCCCCGAAGAAAGAGTTGCAGCCCATGCCACCGGGCATACCATCCTCATGTCCACTATGCAAAGTAGAGCTCAATGTTGGATCCAAAGATTCCCCCAATTACAGCACATGCACTTCATGCAGAAACATTGTGTGCAATCGCTGTGGTTTTAACCCTACACCTCACTTGACTGAGGTAAGTAAAACAGATTCACTGTCTTTATTCTGTTTACATTTACAACATCTCTATGCAAATTACAATGCTTGCAGTCTTTTCTAATCAATGTTGTTTTCTGTTGCTACAGGCTAAAGAATGGCTTTGCCTGAATTGCCAGATGCAGCGAGCTTCAGAACCCTCTATGATGAGGCCAGAGCCAAGCAAATTACCCACACCATCACAAGCCGATCAACAAAAAAAGCCCACCTCTCTACAAACAAAAGGGGCCAAACCTTCCGATGGTGACAAACCAAAACCTGTTCAAGAGTCTCAGCAAAAGAAGCCTGCTCAGCTACAGGAGCCTCAAAAACCTCAAGTTATACCAAATGCTGCACCATCACCTAGCAAAACAGCACCACCAACAGAGGCTGAGCCACCAAAGCAAGAGTCTGGGTTATTTGGCTTTGGCTTAAGTGGAATCACAAATACAGTTAGATCAAGATCACCCTCTCCTCAGTCGGCTGCTTCTGTTTCAGGGAAAGTTTTGGGGTTTGGTTCCTCTATTTTCAGTACAGCGTCCAATTTGATGACCTCAGCTGCTCAAGAAGAAGTTCCTATCACTCCACCCACTTCCCGTAAGGAATCTTTATCAGCTCAGGCTTCCCCTAAAGTACGTCCTGCTGAACTAAACAAACCTGCTGTTCAAAAACTAGAACAAAAGGTAACACAGGATGCACACAAGCCATCAACAGAATCCCATAAGAAAGCAGGAGCCCCAGATGCCAAGCCAGTGTTACCATCAGAAAAAATGCACGAGACCCTTGCTAAGTCCAAAGATGTCACAGATTCGACCCAACCAGCTCCAAAAGGAAAGTCCTTGTGCCCTCTCTGCAAAGTGGAACTTAATATGGGTTCAAAGGATCCTCCCAACTACAACACCTGTACCGAATGCAAAAAAACTGTGTGCAACCTCTGTGGTAATAATCCCATGCCTCACATGACTGAGGTAATTAAAGAAAATAAAATTCTAGTCATCTTCTCACCTGTTCTCATTATGCAGTAAATATGTTAAGCGAGTAAGATCTTATTGTTTATTATACTGAAATATATTTATTTGCTGTTGCAGGTTAAGGAATGGCTTTGCTTAAACTGCCAGACACAGAGAGCTCTGGGAGCTATGGAACCATCAGGACCTCCAACATCGAAGACACAGCCCCACACCAACAAAACCCAGCAGAAACAAACAGTGTCTCCAGCACCTATTTCACCAAAGGACAAGAAAAAAACAGATGTCCAGAAACCAAATAATAAACCACAAACCGATATAATGCAGAAGACCCAAGAGACTGTAAAACCTCAACAGTCCATGTTGAAAGCAGACATTTCTAAATCTGCACAACCCACAAAAGCAGAACCGTCTAAGCAGGAGTCTGGCTTTTTTGGGTTTGGATTTGGCGGGAGTAAAGACATAGCCCGATCCCGATCACCCTCTCCAAAAACTGCGGAATCAGTTTCAGGGAAAGTCGTGGGTTTTGGTTTCTCCATATTCAGCTCAGCCTCCAATCTCATCACATCATCAGTACAAGATGAGCCTCCCGCTGAACCTCCCTCTTCTCATAAAGGCTCCGTACAAGGCCAGGCGGTTCCTAAGGTTCCCCCTGAATCAGATGGGAAACCCAGGACTGCACAAAAGCCTGAAGACGGGAATTCAACAGCGAAGAAAGTGGAGCAGATTGAACAGCCTAAGACGCCACTGTCCAAAGCTAAAAATGAAACATCTGCCAAAGCACCCCAATCTTCATGTCCACTCTGTAAGGTGGAGCTTAATGTGGGCTCGAAGGATCCTCCTAATTACAACGCTTGCACTCAGTGCAAGAACACTGTGTGTAATCTTTGTGGATTCAACCCAACACCCAATCTCACAGATGTAAGTTTGCTTAATTCACAAAATATTAATGTTAGCTATTATTATGTAGACTGACCGCATCATGCATGTAGAAATAATTTTCATGTTTAGTAACTTCTTCTGTAAAACTTGCAGGTTAAGGACTGGATTTGCCTCACTTGCCAGATGCAGAGACCGCTTGAGGGTATGGAGCCATCTGGACCTCCAGTGGTAACACCACAGACCACCAAGGTGCCTACAGATTTAGAACCACAAAAGAATGCAAGCCCTACTCCTGTTTCAGAACAGCGGAAAGACACCCCAAATGTTCCTGCTGGACAGACAACAGACTCTGAAACTCCTAAGACCAAAGTAGCGCTAGCTGCAAGCACATTGAAAACAAAAGATCCTGCTCCACCTTCTCAGGACTCTCTCTCTCAGGTGCAAAGCCCTGCACCTGGATCACCAATACTCAAGGAAGCTCCACTACCGTCCTTGCCTGGAAAGAAATTTACCCCATCTTCACCTATGAAAAAAGATACTATACAGTCAGGTTCCCCTCAGAGACGACAGTCGTCTTCCTCTCCAACTCCAGGATCACCCCAGATAAAGGAAGCTCCTCATGTAGGTTCTCCTCGGAGACAGTCTTCTCCATCTGTTACAGCAACACCTGGATCACCATTAACAGGGTCAACACATAGAAGGCCATCTTCTCCAGCTGTTGCAATTCCAGCATCACCGTTAAAGAAAGAAGTCGTGGAATCAGCTTCACCACAGCGCCGACTTTCCTCTGCTGGTGTTTTGCCCACACCAGGATCACCAGTAATGAAAGGGGCTGTGCCTGGAGGCTACTCCCCAAAAAGACAGTCTGTTTCTGGGACTCCAGGGTCCCCACATACTGGGTCCCAAAATAGGAGGCAGTCATCTCCAGCAGTGAACCCAGCTCCAGGATCGCCGAAAAGTAAGCAGGTACCAGCTCCAGGGTCACCAAAACTTAAAGAGTTCCCAACAACTGGGTCACCAAAAGGAAAGGATGCCTCAGCTCCTGCATCACCAAAACTTAAAGGGGCCCCAACTACTATGCCACCTTCACCCAAAATGAAAGAGTTTCCAACACCAACATCACCGGTGAGAAAGGAAGTTCCTGATTCAGCTTCTCAAAATAGGAGGCAGTCTATTCCTACGGTGGCACAAAAAAAGATTGACGTGGAAATGATTACTAGTGGGAAGCAGGACGAACAGAAATTAGATGAAACTCCGAGGCAACCACTTGCTTCTGAAGTGAAAGATGGAGTCACCACAGACAACAGACAGCTAGAAACCAAACAAAGTTCTCAGAGAAAATCAGATCAGAAGTCCTCAGACCAGTTACTGAAGGAAACATCACAAAACCAGCCCCATGTTGGTGCATCCAAAACTGATGTGAACCAAACAGCCCAGGAACAGGCTCAAAAAAAGGACTCTGGATTTTTGGGGTTTGGTTTTGGTACTTCTAAAGAGACCAAATCCCAATCACTGTTTGGCCTAGGAGGGCTCACAAATACACCAAGGTCACGCTCGCCTTCTCCCCAGTCAGTGGGTGCTGTTTCCGGAAAGGTTATGGGCTTTGGCTCTTCCATTTTTAGCTCTGCATCCAATCTGATAACATCTGCTGTTCAGGATGATCCATCCTCTACGCCTCCTTCTTCTCGTAAAGGGTCATTATCCACACAGGCCACAAGCAAGATGCCAGAAGTGACACAAACAAAGTCAGCAGTTGTGCAAAAACCATTGGAAAAAAAAACAGAGGAATCCCAAGACAACAAGCAGTCACCTCCACAAACAAAAGAAGGTCCTTCAGTTGGATCATCACAGATGTTTACCAAGTCTGAAGCTTGCCCTCTATGCAAGGTGGAGCTCAATGTCAGCTCCAAGGATCCTCCCAACTACAACACCTGCACTGAGTGCAAGAAGGTTGTTTGCAACCAGTGTGGATTTCACACTGTACCTCGAACTACAGAGGTTAGTTTTTTTTATTTATTGATGTTATTGAAGCTAAATAAAATTGTAGTCCAACATATTGGTGTATTTGATCATTAAAAATAAAAGGTCCTTGAAATGATTTGTTTTCCTTTTTTTTGGTTAATCTCATTCTTATGGTGTTTTTAGCATCAATTCTTGCTAAAAGTCATTAATCTTTGCAGGTTAAGGAATGGCTTTGCTTGAACTGCCAGATGCAGAGAGCACTAGGAGGTACTGAGGCACCTGCACCTCCAATGATGAAACCACAGGCGCAACCCAGTAAAGCCTCTGTTTCACCATCACCAGAGAAAGACTCCCAACCTCATGTATCTCTAAATAAGAAAGAGGTTACAGGTGCAGCAGTTTCATTACAGAAAGCTGTGGTGGCTCAGACACCACCAGAGCAACCTTCTGTAGATGCTTCTAATCTCCCCACTGCAACAACTGTCCATCAGGTCCCATCACAAAACAGACCTGAAATGGCTGAACCTGAAAAACCACAGGTCACAAAAGCTGAAGCCATTCCTGCTAAATCAGTCCCACAGCCACAGGCTGAACCTCCAAAACAAGACTCTGGAATATTTGGATTTTCTTTCGGTGGTGGGAAAGATACTTCCAAAACTCAGACTGCTGCCTCAAAGCCAGCAGAGTCTGTAAGTGGGAAACTGTTTGGCCTTGCAGGTCTAAAAGACACAGCTCGATCTCGGTCACCATCTCCTCAGCCAGCAGAATCTGTTTCTGGAAAGGTTATGGGCTTTGGCTCTTCCTTTTTCAGCTCTGCATCCAATTTGATCACATCTGCTGTTCAGGATGATCCATCCTCTACACCTACTTCTTCTCGTAAAGCATCATTATCCACACAGGCCACAAACAAGGTGGCAGAAACAACACAAACCAAGTCAGTAGTTGTGCAAAAACCATTGGAAAAGAAACCAGAGGAGTCCCAAGAAAACAAGCAGTCACCTCCACAAACAAAAGAAGGTCCTTCAGTTGGATCATCAGAGATGTTTACCAAGTCTGAAGCTTGCCCTCTATGCAAGGTGGAGCTCAATGTCGGCTCCAAGGATCCTCCCAACTACAACACTTGCACTGAGTGCAAGAAGATTGTTTGCAACCAGTGTGGATTCCACACTGTACCTCGAATTGCAGAGGTGAGTTTTTTTATTTCCTGATTTTATTAAAGTTCAATAAAATTGTAGTTCACCACATTGGTTTATTTGATCATAAAAATAAAATGACCTTGAAATTCATTGGGTTTTTCTTCTTACTTTTTGGTTAATCTTGTCCATCTTGTTTTGATGTTTTAGCATAAATTTTTCTAAAAATCAATTAATCTTTGCAGGTTAAGGAATGGCTTTGCTTGAACTGCCAGATGCAGAGAGCACTAGGAGGTACGGAGGCACCAGCACCTCCAATGATGAAACCACAGGCACATCCCAGTAAAGCCTCTGTTTCACCATCACCAGAGAAAGACTCACAACCTCCGATATCTCCACATAAGAAAGAGGTTACAGGTGCAGCAGATTCATTACAGAAAGCTGTGGTGGCTCAGAAACCACCGGAGCAACCTCCTGTAGATGCTGCTAATCTCCAAACAGCAACAACTGTCCATCAGGTCCCATCACAAAACAGACCTGAAATGGCTGAACCTGAAAAACCACAGGTAACAAAAGCTGAAGCCATTCCTGTTAAATCAGTTCCACAGCCACAGGCTGAACCTCCAAAACAAGACTCTGGAATCTTTGGATTTTCTTTCAGTGGTGGGAAAGACACTTTCAAAACTCAGCCTGCTGCCTCAAAGCCAGCAGAGTCTGTAAGTGGGAAACTGTTTGGTCTTGCAGGTCTAAAAGACACAGCTCGATCTCGGTCACCATCTCCTCAGCCAGCAGAATCTGTTTCTGGAAAGGTTATGGGCTTTGGCTCTTCATTTTTCAGTTCTGCAACAAACTTAATAGCATCTACAGTTCAGGATGATCCATCCTCTACGCCTCCTTCTTCTCGTAAAGCATCATTATCCACACAGGCCACAAACAAGGTGCCAGAAACCACACAAATCAAGTCAGCAGTTGTGCAAAAACCATTGGAAAAGAAACCAGAGGAGTCCCAAGACAACAAGCAGTCACCTCCACAAACAAAAAGGGATCCTTCAGTTGGATCATCACAGATGTTTACCAAGTCTGAAGCTTGCCCTCTATGCAAGGTGGATCTCAATGTCGGCTCCAAGGATCCTCCCAACTACAACACCTGCACTGAGTGCAAGAAGATTGTTTGCAACCAGTGTGGATTCCACACTGTACCTCGAATTGCAGAGGTGAGTTTTTTATTTTCTTGATTTTATTAAAGCTCAACAAATTTGTATTCCACCACATTGGTTTATTTGATCATGAAAAATAAATGCCTTTGAAATGTATTGTATTTTTTCCTGTTTTTTGGTTAATCTTGTCCATGTTGTTATGATGTTTTAGCATCAATTCTTGCTAAAATTTCATTAATCTTTGCAGGTTAAGGAATGGCTTTGCTTGAACTGCCAGATGCAGAGAGCACTAGGAGGTACGGAGGCACCTGCACCTCCAATTATGAAACCTGAAGTACAACCCAGTAAACTCTCTGTTTCACCATCACCAGAGAAAGACTCCCAACCTCCTGTATCTCCGCATAAGAAAGAGGTTACAGGTGCAGCAGTTTCATTACAGAAAGCTGTGGTGGCTCAGAAACCACCAGAGCAACCTTCTGTAGATGCTGCTGATCTCCCCACTGCAAGAAGTGTCCATCAGGTCCCATCACAAAACAGACCTGAAATGGCTGAACCTGAAAAACCACAAGTCACAAAAGCTGAAGCCATTCCTGCTAAATCAGTTCCACAGCCACAAATGGAACCACCAAAACAAGACTCTGGAATTTTTGGATTTTCTTTCGGTGGTGGGAAAGATACTTCCAAAACTCAACCTGTTGCCTCAAAGCCAGCAGAGTCTGTAAGTGGGAAACTGTTTGGCCTTGCAGGTCTAAAAGACACAGCTCGATCTCGGTCACCATCTCCTCAGCCAGCAGAATCTGTTTCTGGAAAGGTTATGGGCTTTGGCTCTTCCTTTTTCAGTTCTGCAACAAACTTAATAGCATCTACAGTTCAGGATGATCCATCCTCTACGCCTCCTTCTTCTCGTAAAGCGTCATTATCCACACAGGCCACAAACAAGGTGCCAGAAACGACACAAACCAAGTCAGTAGTTGTGCAAAAACCATTGGAAAAGAAACCAGAGGAGCCCCAAGACAACAAGCAGTCACCTCCACAAACAAAAGAAGATCCTTCAGTTGGATCATCACAGATGTTTACCAAGTCTGAAGCTTGCCCTCTATGCAAGGTGGAGCTCAATGTCGGCTCCAAGGATCCTCCCAACTACAACACTTGCACTGAGTGCAAGAAGATTGTTTGCAACCAGTGTGGATTTCACACTGTACCTCGAATTGCAGAGGTGAGTTTTTTTATTTCCTGATTTTATTAAAGTTCAATAAAATTGTAGTTCACCACACTGGTTTATTTGATGACGAAAGTTCATGAACCTTGACATGTATTGTGCTTTCTTATTTTTTAGAGTTAATCTCACCCATGTTAATATTGTTATGATGTTTTTAGAATCAATTTATTCTAAAAAATGATTTAATCTTTGCAGGTTAAGGAATGGCTTTGCTTGAACTGCCAGATGCAGAGAGCACTAGGAGGAACGGAGGCACCAGCACCTCCAATGATGAAACCACAAGTGCAACCCAGTAAAGTGTCTGTTTCACCATCACCAGAGAAAGACTTGCAACCTCCTGTATCTCCTTATAAGAAAGAGGTTGCAGGTGCAGCAGTTTCATTACAGAAAGCTGTGGTGGCTCAGAAACCACCAGAGCAACCTTCTGTAGATGCTGCTAATCTCCAAACAGCAACAACTGTCCATCAGGTCCCATCACAAAATAGACCTGAAATGGCTGAACCTGAAAAACCACAGGTCACAAAAGCTGAAGCCATTCCTGCTAAATCAGTCCCACAGCCACAGGCTGAACCTCCAAAACAAGACTCTGGAATCTTTGGATTTTCTTTCGGTGGTGGGAAAGACACTTCCAAAACTCAGCCTGCTGCCTCAAAGCCAGCAGAGTCTGTAAGTGGGAAACTGTTTGGCCTTGCAGGTCTAAAAGATACAGCTCGATCTCGGTCACCATCTCCTCAGCCAGCAGAATCTGTTTCTGGAAAGGTTATGGGCTTTGGCTCTTCCTTTTTCAGTTCTGCAACAAACTTAATAGCATCTACAGTTCAGGATGATCCATCCTCTACGCCTCCTTCTTCTCGTAAAGCATCATTATCCACACAGGCCACAAACAAGGTGCCAGAAACGACACAAACCAAGTCAGCAGTTGTGCAAAAACCATTAGAAAAGAAACCAGAGGAGTCCCAAGAAAACAAGCAGTCACCTCCACATACAAAAGAAGGTCCTTCAGTTGGATCATCAGAGATGTTTACCAAGTCTGAAGCTTGCCCTCTATG
Organism: Denticeps clupeoides; assembly: GCF_900700375.1. Lineage (NCBI taxonomy): Eukaryota > Metazoa > Chordata > Actinopteri > Clupeiformes > Denticipitidae > Denticeps > Denticeps clupeoides. The sequence goes on from NC_041723.1 coordinate 1,714,142, forward strand.
CAAGGTGGAGCTCAATGTCGGCTCCAAGGATCCTCCCAACTACAACACCTGCACTGAGTGTAAGAAGATTGTTTGCAACCAGTGTGGATTCCACACTGTACCTCGAATTGCAGAAGTGAGTTTTTTATTTCCTGATGTTAAAAATGTAATGACCTTGAAATTTATTGGGTTTTTCTTCTTATTTTTTGGTTAATCTTGTCCATGTTGTTATGATGTTTTAGCATCAATTCTTGCTAAAATTTCATTAATCTTTGCAGGTTAAGGAATGGCTTTGCTTGAACTGCCAGATGCAGAGAGCACTAGGAGGTACGGAGGCACCTGCACCTCCAATGATGAAACCTGAAATACAACCCAGTAAACTCTCTGTTTCACCATCACCAGAGAAAGACTCCCAACCTCCTGTATCTCCACATAAGAAAGAGGTTACAGGTGCAGCATTTTCATCACAGAAAGCTGTGGTGGCTCAGAAACCACCAGAGCAACCTCCTGTAGATGCTGATAATCTCCCCTCGGCAACAACTCTCCATCAGGTCCCATCACATAAAAGACCTGATATGTCTGAACCTGAAAAACCACAGGTCACAAAAGCTGAAGCCATTCCTGCTAAATCAGTTCCACAGCCACAGGCTGAACCTCCAAAACAAGGTTCTGGAATCTTTGGTTTTTCTTTCGGTGGTGGGAAAGATACTTCCAAAACTCAACCTGTTGCCTCAAAGCCAGCAGAGTCTGTAAGTGGGAAACTGTTTGGCCTTGCAGGTCTAAAAGACACAGCTCGATCTCGGTCACCATCTCCTCAGCCAGCAGAATCTGTTTCTGGAAAGGTTATGGGCTTTGGCTCTTCATTTTTCAGTTCTGCAACAAACTTAATAACATCTACAGTTCAGGATGAGGCTTCTGTCATCCCACCCACTGCCCGTAAGGAGTCAATATCGTCCAATAAGGTACCTACTGCAGAAGAGATCAAACCACCTCCAGAGCACAAAGAAGAAAAGAAACCACTGACTACTGCACCATCAGTTCTTCCAAAGAAGAATGATTCCCCACCAGCCATTTCAGATGTTCCAGTGTCCATTCAAGCAGTTCAGTCTTCCTGTCCTCTCTGCAAAACAGAGCTCAACGTGGGCTCAAAGGATCCTCCCAACTATAAAACCTGCACTGGATGCAAGAACATCTTCTGTCATCTCTGTGGATTCAACCCAGTTCCACATCTCACTGAGGTAATGCTTTAAAACTCATCTGGGAGAACTGGTTTAATAGTCAAATGTGAACATGCACGGTATTGTTTATATGATGTTGGCATCAGTACCACAATGCTTCTGGTATTATTCCATATTAAATCTGTCTGTTGTGAAGTTGTGAAGCATTTGAGAGTTACCTCAACTTCATGCGCATATGAAAATTCTTTTGCAGCTGTTTTTTTTTTTTTTACAGTGTGGGTGTGCAGTTAGGAAGAGATGTGTAGCCTGTGGTTTTGAGTTGGCTCGTGATCCGCAAGGATGTTGTGCTTTGAGGGACTATGCTATGCTATTGCCTTTGGAATCAGAATCAGAATATTTTTATTGTCATTGTAACAAGTACAGTCCCTGAGCCGGAAGGGGTCTTAAATACTGTGTGTATTTTATCTTATTTTGTCTTTATTTTGCCTTTCTGTACACTGTATTGTCAGCTCTGACCAATTTTTTTAATGGCCGGTGAAAAAAGCCTTTTATTACACACCCTGTGGCTGTGGAGCTGTAATGAGGGAATGCGTCCAATAAAAGCATTAGCCTTCATCGGGAACCAGTGAGCAACTGGCAGTGTTCCCATTACCGATCAATACAATACGGTGTCTACACAACCAACAAAAAAACTCACTCCTGCAGTGGAGAGATTTAAATGTGGCCCATGAGGAGAAAGTGACTGGGGAAAAACTACACTGCTCAACAGAGGAATGACATCCTAGATCTGAATGAATGAAATATTCGTATTAAATACTTTGTTCTTTAAATAGTTGAATATTCTGATGACAAAATCACACAAAAAATTATCGATGAAAATCAAATTTATCAACCCATGGAGATCTGTATTTGGAGTCACACTCAAAATTAAAGTGAAAAAACACTACAGGCTGATCCAACGTTGATTTAATGTCCTTAAAGCAGGTCGAAATGAGGCTCAGTAGTGTGTGTATGGCCTTCACGTGCCTCCCTACAACACCTGGGCATGATCCTGATGAGGTGGCGGATGGTCTCCTGAGGGACTTCCTCCCAGACCTGGACTAAAGCATCCACCAACTCAACAGTCTCTGGTGCAGCGTGGCGTTGGTGGATGGGGCGAGACATCATGTCCCAAATTTGCTCAGTTGGATTCAGGTGTGGGGAATGGGTGGGCCAGGAACTGCTGACACATTCCAGCCCCATGAGGTCTAGCATTTTCTTGCATTAGGAGGACCCCAGGGCCAAACGCACCAGCATATGCTGTGACAAGGGGTCTGAGGATCTCATCTTAGTACCTAATGGCAGTCAGTCTACCTGGAGCACATGGAGGGTTGTGCAGCCCCCAAAGAAATGCCGGCTCAATGAGAAATGACCCACTGACCCACTGTCAAACCAGTCATGCTGGAGGATGTTGCAGGCAGCAGAACGTTCTCCATGGCATCTCTAGACACTGTCATGTCTCAAATGTGCTCAGTGTCAAATGTGTCTGTCAAATGTGCTCAGTGAACCTGTGCTCAGTGTGAACCTGCTTTCATCTGTGAAGAGCACAATTCCCCAGTGGCAAATTTGCCAATCTGTTGTCTGGCAAATGCCAAACATGTTGCACACTGTTGGGCTGTAAGAACAACCCCCTTGTATGTCAGGTTCTCACACCACTGTTTGACTGTTTGAGCAGACACATGCACATTGGTGGTCATTTTGCGGGGTTCTGGCAGTGCTCCTCCTTTTACTCCTTGCACAAAGGTGGAGGTAGCAGTCCTGCTGCTGGGTTGTTGCCACAACTTGCGTTGATGTGCCATCTTGAATGAGCTGCACTACCTGAGCCACTTGTGTGGGTTGTAAACTTCATCTCATGCTACCACTAGACTGAAAGCACCGTCAAATGCATTCAAAAGTGACCAAAACATCTGCCCGAAATCATAGGAACGAAGACATGGTCTGTGGTCACCACATGCAGAGCCATGCCTTTATGGGGGATGTCTTGCTAAGTGCCTATAATTTCCACCTGTTGTCTATTCTATTTGCACATCATGTGAAATTGATTGTCAATCAATGTTGCTTCCTAAGAGGACAGTTTGATTTCAAAGAAGTGTGACATTGTGTTGTGTTCCTTTTATTTTTATGAGCAGTGTATATTATGTGCGGTGTATATACGGCTACACATTCCTCTTTTTTTGATATTCCAAAATTGCTCTTCCTTCCTGTTTGTATGGACGTTCTGAACATTTTGTGTTAAACTATTGCACCTTCCTCTGATTTGGATCATGTGAAGATATCATGTGAACTCAGCTGATGTGGAATTACATAAGAGCCATTTGAAGATCATTGCAGGACTTCCTGCAGGCTAGAACTGTTAAAGTGATTGAAGGTTATACAACAGCATTAATGCAGTAGTGTGTGTGTGTGTAGCTGGGTGGATTCTTTGTCAGTAAGCCGAGGCACAGGCGTATCTGCCACTGCTGTCACTAAAACACCATATATCACCTCAGATGCTTAGCTCTGGTTGTCATACCAGTACGTGATCAGAGCCATGTGACCAGCTTCTCCTCTGCTTTTGTAGTTTTCACCACAGGCTTGTGACGTTTTACTGCAACCCCCTTACATCTGTCTTACGGCTGCACGGTATAAAGGTATAAAGGGCATGCGATATAAATTGGGTAATGGAAATGGAAATGACCTGGGCCGGGCCTAGCCTGTTTGGTACCCTGTGCAAAGAAGTCATTATGATTTTAAAAATCACTAAATAATTTTTTTTTTAAATGATAAAATGTGAACAAGCATTTCCTGACATTTTTAATATAAACTCTACAGTTGAATGCAGAAAATCCTAAAATGTTATATTATCACTTGCCTCATACAAACACCTGCTGTTTCACTGGCCTTATGGGTGTGACAGGAAGTCCACTTTCAGTAGAATTGGCCAGATATTGTTTTATCTGGTATATGGTTATGCTATATGTTGATGTGTCTGTAAAGATTTTAATACACAACTTCCTGCTGCACTGTCTTTTCTTTGGACACGTTACCCTTTCAAAAACAGTAACATTTAAATTTACTTATAGAAAATGGTTACATTTTGATCACTATATGAATAGTATGCCATATCGCTGAATCAAAAGATGAAAGGTCATAATTTATGTTAATATGCGTATACAGCATAGGAAGACATAAACCTTTATGCACCAACAAGCCATAGCTTGTTAATGTTTCATCTCCCCTTCAGACGTTCCTTTCCATGTCCTGATGCTATGGGCTTTTAAAGATTTTGCATTCATATTTTCTAGTGAAAGCTTGTCCAAAACAAATAATACCATGATTAATTTTTGGAGATAGTTTAGTTTTAAAAATCACGAATAAATATCACACCATTCACAAATATGTTTCTTGATTCAGCAACAAATGTAACAAGATAATTTATGACTTACAAGTAAATATAACGCATTTATCGATTAAAAGAATAATGTAGAGTTTGATTTAATGTTGACAACATTCCAGCGCTTCGTTTCTGACTTGGGAGTCATATCTGAATACAACTGAACTACTCGTTTAGTTGGACGTAGTTGTACGTTTGAAAAGTTATCATCCAGGTCCAGTTGTTACAGATCAACTGATTCCAAGAGATGACGACAATGGTGTTACATTTTTATTGTAAGTCATATATATTTTTGGTGAATCTTGTTACATTTGTTGCTGAATCAAAATAAATATTTTGAATTTTGAAACTAAAATATCTCCATATTAACCCTGTAAAGCCCACTGTTGCAGAATCACTTTTAACAATTCTAAAAAAAAGGCCAGCAAATGTTTTTTTTCTCAAAACCACATTTATATATTTAATGGGTCCTATTGTTTGTACTCATGATGCTATTGGATGGAAAAAGTGTTTATAGCAAAAAAAAATTAGCAAATTTTTTTCTATATTTGGGTCTTACAGGGTTAAGCTTGAGAATGTGAGACCATCTCACTCTCTGCCAAATATGCTTTGTCTGGTCTGTGTACAGGAAGATACAATATGCACTGATTTCCATTAAACTAGTTGGTCAGGCTTATTGTGGGCCTAGGAGAAACTTAAATTTGAACGTTTTTTAAAGGGCTTTCATTTTTGTATGTCGGCATATTGCCTCCATGAAATTTAACCTACCATTCAGGCAAAGTTCAAACGTGATGAGGCGTGAAGACTGTCAGAACCACGAAAATGCCAAGTCACAATCCATATTCATATGGAAGGAACACATGCAGAGCTCTCCTGAAAAAGCTCTTCTCATCATTCCATTCACATGCTGTCAGGAACAGCACAGAACCAAAACAGCACTTTTTAAGCTCTTTTTCCTACCCTGTAGGAATTTAATAAGGCTTTAAAAAGGTTTAAAAAATGACAGGCATTATGAAGGTGTTATAAGCAAAAAAAACATCACCCAGATAATGGTCCCAATTTACCATGAAACACTTTTGACAGGGAGGAGAAACTGCCTTCAGCAACTTCCTAAGAATCGAGTGGCTCAAGTATTTGTAAAAATTATAATAATAAAATGAATTTTGAAAAAAGCAACTTGACTTTTAAACGAAGCCTGAAGGCACCCACAGTGAAATGTCAAGACTTATTCCAGTCGTCGTCTGAGATGCTGCTATTTTCTGTCTCGTTCTTCACTGCGTCTCGACTCATCCGAAGGTTGAGACTTCGAGGACTAATGGCATAAGCCTGGCTTCTGAGGCACTGAACCAGGATATTGAAGGACAACCGACAAGAAATAACTCTCTTGAAGGAGGGATGACCTCCGTCGCAGCCTTTTCAGCCACGAGCTTCGCCCAGTTTTGTCTTTGCTCCTCTGAGGGACTGACACACTCTTTTGTTGGCCAGTCACTTGATATGTTTAGATGGAAAGGAACAGGAATATCAGCACCAAAATGATGTTCCTCAGCCAATCGTAGCTCGGAACGTGGCGAGTCTCTCTCACATACGTTTAGCATTAGCACGTCCTGAAACACGAGCAGAGCTGTCAGTCGGGCCGCCCCTCCTTGTGTCTGCTGATGGGGAGAGGGATGGTTGTGTGGGCTGCTGCATAATGTAAGAGATCAGTTAATGGCACTATAACCCAGGTGAACCAGGCTAATCTCGTGTCATCACCACGTTAACCCCACTCATCACAGGCTGTAGAGATTCTTCTCAAGTTGTATGTGTTCAGCTTACAATGATCATTTCTCATTTGGCATGTATGACAGTGAGCATCAGTGAGTTAACTGCTATATTTTTTTAATTATCTTTATTTTTTATCTTTCTGACAAAATGCCTGTCAAAAACCAAAGTACCAATGAAAACTACAGAAAAAAATACATGCTTTCCAATTTACATTTACAGTATTTACCAGGTGTCCTTATCCAGAGCGACTTACAGTCAGTAGTTACAGGGACTGTCCCCCCCTGGACTCAGGGTTAAGTGTCTTACTCAGGGACACAATGGTAGTAAGTGGGATTTGAACCTGGGTCTTCTGGTTCATAGGCGAGTGTGTTACCCACTAGGCTACTACCATACTACCTATGTAGTATGTATATTGTGTTGAAGATTATCCACATCTTTTGGAGTTTCTGTTCCGGACGTGTTGTACATATATACAAAATATACATTTGTACATATATACAGATACATATTTACGTTATTTTTGTGATGCTATTACCTTCTGCTTCTGTCCACTTTCTGCCGTGACAAGTGAAAATTTCCCACTTGTGGGACTAATAAAGGTTTATCATATCTTATCTTATCTTATCTTATCTTGTTGGTACCATGGATTGGCCCGTTTGAATTGGGGGCGTATCCGCCAGTGCCTCCTCCACTAGATAGCACCGCGTCGCTCGCAGTTCACTTGGCCACGTACTTTGCAGCACGTTTTTGAACCTGTTGATTGCATTAAGACAGCGTATATTTTCCATTCTTCTTTTATTTTATGGTCGGTAACACCAAAAGCTGTGCACAGGTGGCTTATTAAAAAGCAGACATCTTCAACCCCATTCCATCCCAGCCCATTTTATTTGTAATTTTTTGTTATAATGGTTCTGCACGAGCTGGTGTCAGTCTTGTCTTGACCGTGTCTTGAGTATTCAGTTGTCTGTGATGCCAGCTTTGCCTTTTCAGCTATTAAATGAACATTAGAAGTTCATTTTTCTGGCCCCTAAATCCATGGCTCCTGCTACTTCACCGCTCGGGAAGGTTTTTACATTAACGGGCTCCTGTGCTGACTGGACATTAGTTCGATTGCGAGACCCATGGCGCCGCTCTTTTCCTCGGAACAGAGCACTCTGCTTATTGCAGATTAGTAGGTCAAGATTCTCCATTATAATACTGGCAGATTTATCAGGCGCACGACTCTGCGGAGGCCGTTGAAAGGACTTTATATTAGCCAGCAACATCTGTTGCCAGCGGGCGCTGCCAGGAAATCAATAAGGTGCCAGGCATGATTATGCTGCAATGGTGGAGCGATGGGAAACCTGAGCCGGGCTTTTATTCAATTTAACCCCTCGGATGATATTCCAGGCAAATCTTCTGACGGCTCTTGAGGGTTTCTGCATAAGCACCTTATATCCAGTGGAGAATGTTCGGTATTTACCCGTACGTTAAGCCTGAGATGAGCTGTATTGTGCATTCATCTCCTTTACGGATGAGGTTAATGCAGTCACTCGTCTACTGACAACGGGAACTCAAGCGGGCAAAACTTGCTCTCCAGTTTCGAAAGCCACGCCTCTGGGAGCAGAACACAATAGTGTAGGGCAGGGCTGTCAGGAGCAGTTGAACGCGTAATCGCGACGAGTAAATCAATCGTGCGGCATGGCTGACCGTGGGCTTACCGCTCGGTGGCAGGGTTAATCACGCTGGATCGGTGCTACCGCAGGCCCCGCCGCGGGCTTTTAATTAAGCAGAGATTTGGCGGCAGGCAGCCAGGTAGCGCAGGAAATCCACTTCTCATCATGCCAGGATACCAGGGTGGAGAAGGGAGAGAGCGAGACGGACATTTTAGGTGTTTTTGTTGGTCAAGCCATCCATAGGCTGTGCTATACCATACGAGAAGGAACTTTTCTTCTTCTTCCATTCTTTCTTTTTTTTTTGACCTATCACAATGCATACATAAAAATGGAAGAATTAAGTGCAGATAATAGTAACACAGTGCAGAAACGTTTGGAGCCATTTTGAAAATTGTCTACAGTGATGTTCTGCTCCATTGCCGGAACAGCAGCACAGCACATGGTGCACACAACGAAATGTGTCCTCTGCTTTTTACCCATCACCCTGAGTGAGCAGTGGGCAGCCATGACAGGCGCCCAGGGAGCAGTGTGTGGGGGCGGTGCTCTGCTCATTCACACATACACTGGTTCACTCAGCTGAAAGGAGTGAGCAGCTGTAATCGGCCTGGGCAGTATAATGACCCAGAGGGTACGAAAATTTCATCTGTGGGATTATATCCGTTTTAGGGAGGATCACAGCCACCTACACTCACTGCAGCGGTCATCTGAGAGGTGTTTTATTTAACTTTTTTCTTTTCTTTTAACCGAAGGAGCAGTTTCACATTGTGTAGCACAAAAAAGAGCTGGATTTGACATCAGTCTGATTATTCATTCGGATCCACTGTATTTACGTTTCGTGTAATGTTAACTCCTCTCGGGACGGCCCGACACCCATCTGTGAGGAGGATGCAATATCAATAAGAATAACAAGGGTGGAGGAGAGGACAACGCCCTCCACTGGTGACTAACTGGCAGTGGTGTGGCTAGCTCTTCTGGATCCCATGTTTTATGGAGCTGTTGACGATGAAATGTATACCTTCCTTTTTCTACTTATTTCTAGTGACGACACAAAACTATGAAGTGAGATGAGATTATGTAGTAAACCAAAACACTCCATTTTTTTTTGCAGTGAACACTTGATGGCAGAAATCTACACCTTTGGTGATGGTTCCTTTCTTTGGTCGTGAAACCATTCCACTTGTTGCTGTGGTAGTAGGTGGGTGGGTACTGGGTGGTAGTAGCCTAGTGGATAACACACTCGCCTATGAACCAGAAGACCCGGGTTCGAATCCCACTAACTACCATTGTGTCCCTGAGCAAGACACTTAACCCTAAGTTGCTCCAGGGAGACTGTCCCTGTAACTACTGATTGTAAGTCGCTCTGGATAAGGGCGTCTGATAAATGCTGTAAATGTAAATGTAATGTTTTTGTATCCACAATTCAAAAATCTGATTCATGGAACAGGCCAAAATATGTTTCCCATATTGGATCTTGTATTATATTATTTAAAATAAACACCATCAAAGTCTTCTTAGCTACCAAATTTACTGGTGAATTGTAATTAAATAAGTACTTTTAGAAAAGCATTTAGGGGCTTTTTGTGTGATTTTTCAGCAGCTGGCCACCGCGTTATCAGTGTAAAAAGGCTCAGGCTTCGTCAGACCACTTCTTTAACACATCAAGGAGCCCAAATGCATGTATGCATGCTGCCAAGTTCAACCCTGCTGCACAAACACGACTTTGTTCCATCTCACATGAGCAGCAGTGTGTAGATCCGGAGCAGCGGCTGTGAACAGCGAACACGCTCTGCGTGGCCGTGATTGATGGGAGCGCAGAGAGGATGAGGTCTCATTAAGATTCTCTGTCTCAAGGATTTTTTATCCCCCGCGGCGTCAGCCCTCACTTTCAAGCCGATCAAAGTGGTGCACAACGCTGTTCTCCAAACATTCCCCTAGGTCCGAATATGGAATGCTTCGCATGCTCGTTCAGTGGAGTTGGTCTGAATGCATGTATATTGATGGTTTTGTTGGTTTACAATGCACGGAGTGTTTTCATTGATCGCAATGTTCTCAAGCCCATAGCTCAATGCTTTTTACACTCTCTCACACATTGTTCTAATTGGGAGAACCACGTCAAAATGCCAGAACCTTAAGGAAAACGTAATGTCTGCTTCCGGGTAAAAAAAAAAATTGGCTGCCAGTGAGCCTCAGGGATTATTTTTTCAGATTTTATATCGATTTTAGTGGTTCCCCTAATACTATTTCTGAAGTCTTTTTCCAAAAATCAGCCTTGGGGCAGATTTACAGCCAGGATTTCCCCAGGATGCACCATCTTAGTGCCTGTAGCTTTAAATGCTAATGAGGAGGAGAAATTCTCACATTGTGTTTTTGGTCCAGAGGTGACCCAGGCTCATGCAAGAATGATTGAGCAATTATACGGACTGTCATTTTCCAGCTTTTATCAGAAATGCCAGACAGATATGTTGCAATTATGGCTGAAGTTCAATTTTGGTGCAGCACACTAGACATTTTACCGATATGTTCAATCCTCTGTGCCACAGACAGAGATGTTGATGTTACTGTGAAAGAAATTGTCAAAATTACTCAAAAATGTGAAATGTCAAGTGTTAAGGATCAAAGTGCACAGCAAATTTCAAAGGATAACCTGTATATTTCAATAGAGCCCGAATATGTTTTACATCTGTTCCAATGAAATGAAATGTCAGCTTCGAGGAGGAGCATTTCACTAAAGCACAGAGGCTTGAACATATCTGTGAACTTGGCATTAAATGTGGTCCCTTTTTATCTCATGCTGTTTACAGTGTGATCTATTTCTGGGAAGGATCAGAGGTCCTACGACTACAGCAGGAATTAGAATAAGCGTTTGTGAGTGGGCCTACTGACAGAGGGGGGGGGTTACATCACAGCTGATGGACTACCACACGTGCCTGTGACATATTGTTTTGCTTGCGTCATTTTGAGCTTTCAGTAAAACGTGGCCCATGTGTGCATTATTTTCGATTTTTATCTTGTGCTTCATCATGGTGTCAAGGAATCATCCAATATTTACTAATCTGGACGTTTTCAGATCTTAAGTTCTTCTTTGGAATGTATGTGGCAGAGTTTGCATTTTTTAGAAGATTATGCATTTCAGTAGGTGTAAACATGGCAACGTGGTTAGGGCAATAAGTGAAACTACGTTAGCAAACCAAGGGATTTTTTGAGGGATATTAAGAATGCAAATATTGTGAAAGCAGTCACTAATCTCTGCTGTATTGTGTTTGCAGAATGAGTGGCTTTGCTTGAACTGTCAAAACCAAAGAGCACTCTCTGGTCAGCTAGAAGACATGGGCAAGATCACAGCGCCTGCGGTTACAACGACGGTGGAACAACAGTCCACAGCATCGTCTAAAATGCAGCCCTCTCCTATGAAAACACCGACATCTCCAAAGCCAGCAATGGCTATCAAGGAATCTGAGCCAGTCAAGTCTGAGACCCTTCCTCCTGCGCCAGCACCCATTACTCCACCCATTAAAGCCCCTGTCACTGCTGTTGAAGGTCCCATGTTGGAAAAAGTTGCAGACAAGATGCCAATAAAAGCTGAGATTAATCTAAAGGAAAACGTTCCACAGCCAGCCATAGAACAAAAGGAGGGTTTTATACAGCCAGGCCAAGACAATCTAACAAGCAAACTTGACCCAAAGGTTGAAAAGGTAGTGCATGCTGTGTCTGGTGTCAGTGTTGGTGTCAGTGTCGGTGTTGGTGTCAGTGTCAGTGGTGATGTTGATGTTACTGTGAAAGAAATTGTGGAAATTACTCAAAAATGTGAAATGTCAAGTGTTAAGGATCAAAGTTCACAGCAAATTTCAAAGGATAACCTGTCAGTATCCTTGGAGGAACATGCAGAGCTCATTGAGAAATCTACAGCAGATTTTATAAGAGCAGATATTTTAGAAAATGAGCCACCTGAACCTGAAGAATCATCCAGAAGGACATTTGGCATTGGAAGAGATAGTTCTCATGAAAAAAATCACACAGACATACTTGCAGGCTCACCTACAACAGAATATGAGTCTGTAGGGATCCCAAAAGGGGAAATCATAGAAACAAAAAGTGATAACAATGAAATTGGTTCTTTGGAAAAAAGATCTGAGATGCAAGCAGATCCAAACACAGAGGAAATATCTAAAGGGCAACATAGTTTCACTGAGGCTTCAGCTGAGAACATTTCTAAAGTAGAAGAAGATCATGCTGAACCGATGGTCATATACTCAGGACAGTCATTCTCTATAGAGAACATGTCAAAGGTTCAGGATCAAAGTGTTGAACAAATTTCAAAGGATCTACCAGACAACCTGTCAGGAGCTTTGGAGGAACCTGCAAAGCTCACTGAGAAATCTGCAATAGACATTATAAGATCAGATGTTTTAGAAAACAAAGCACTTAAATATCCTTCAGAAACATCCAGGAATTCAGATAGCATTGGAAGAAATAGTTTTGAAGAACATGTTCTTGTTGAGCAAAGATCAGTAGATTTGAATGCATCTGCTAGAGACGTTGTGTTTGCAGAAACTGCAGTGAATTATTTGTCAGACACTGGGCCAGACAGACTACAAATTGTGAGCTCACCTACAACAGAATCCGTAGGGATCCCAAAAGAAATCTTACAAGTAATAGAGGATGACAGTGAAATATCTGAGACACAAACAGATCCAAACACTGAGGAAATATCTAAAGGACAACATAGTTCCACTGAAGCTACAACAGAGAACATTTCTAATGTAGAAGAGGAACTTGCTGAACCAATGGTCATATACTCAGGACAGTCATTCTCTATAGAAAACATGTCAAAGGTTCAGGATCAAAGTGTTGAACAAATTTCAAAGGATCTACCAGACAACCTGTTAGGAGCCTTGGAGGAACCTGCAAAGCTCACAGAGAAATCTGCAGTAGACATTATAAGATCAGATGTTTTAGAAAACAAAGCACTTAAATATCCTTTAGAAACATCCAGGAATTCAGATAGCATTGGAATAAATAGTTTTGAAGAACAGGTTCTTCTTGAGCAAAGATCAGTAGATTTGAATGCATCTGCTAGAGACGTTGTGTTTGCAGAAACTGCAGTGAATTATTTGTCAGACACTGGGCCAGACAGACTACAAATTGTGAGCTCACCTACAAGAGAATCCGTAGTAATAGAGGATGACAGTGAAATATCTGAGACACAAACAGATCCAAACACTGAGGAAATATCTAAAGGGCAACATAGTTCCACGGAGGCTACAACAGAGAACATTTCTAATGTAGAAGAGGAACTCGCTGAAACAATGGTCATATACTCAGGACAGTCATTCTCTATAGAAAACATGTCAAAGGTTCAGGATCAAAGTGTTGAACAAATTTCAAAGGATCTACCAGACAACCTGTCAGGAGCCTTGGAGGAAACTGCAAAGCTCGATGAGAAATCTGCAGTAGACATTATAAGATCAGATGTTTTAGAAAACAAAGCACTTAAATATCCTTTAGAAACATCCAGGAATTCAGATAGCATTGGAAGAAATAGTTTTGAAGAACAGGTTCTTGTTGAGCAAAGATCAGTAGATTTGAATGCATCTGCTAGAGACGTTGTGTTTGCAGAAACTGCAGTGAATTATTTGTCAGACACTGGGCCAGACAGACTACAAATTGTGAGCTCACCTACAACAGAATCCGTAGTAATAGAGGATGACAGTGAAATATCTGAGACACAAACAGATCCAAACACTGAGGAAATATCTAAAGGGCAACATAGTTCCACGGAGGCTACAACAGAGAACATTTCTAATGTAGAAGAGGAACTCGCTGAACCAGTGGTCAAATACTCAGGACAATCATTATCTACAGAGGACACTCTAGAAGACTTGAACACTGTGAACAGTGCTGCATGCCATGTGGAAAGATCTGAGTCCAGAGTAACTGCTGGAGAGCAAGAGAATGCAGAAGTGATTTCAGAGCCTCAAATAGAACTACTGGACACAACTAAGAACGATACACAGGCTGCACAGGAAGCATTTTATGTGCATGAAGCTGACATTGTTCCTGCACATCCTAAGACAACATCTCCTGGAGAGTTTGTATCTGTAGCTGGTGCAGTAGAGGAAGCATTTATCACAAAGGAGGAAAATGTAGAACCTGTGGATTCATCCACAGATCAGTCTGACTTGAAGGTAATGCACGCATGCTGTAGACTACAGAGCTCTATGATAAAAGGGTTTCTTTGCCATGCACAAGGTAGTAATCTATATGGTTATTATTGCTGTTAAATTAATTCACTTCAGATTCATTCAAAACAAATAATCTGGCCATCCTGTTTAAGCCTATGCCAAGTTGGAGGTATATGTATTAGGGGTTTTTATATAGCATATAGATTCAGAGTCATTAAAATAATTGTTAATTTGTCTTTGTCTTGTCTTGTTCTTCTAAATGTTTTCCTTTTAATTAGATTTTGTGTGTTGAAAAAAATAATTCTCATCATGATTTCTTACTTCTTATAGGACGAGAAAAAATCCAAAATAGAGGCATCTTTATTACTAGAAAAAATTCCGTCTAATGGTGAGGGGGCAGCTGAAAGTGGTCCCACCAGTGAGGTACTGCTATCTGACACTAAGGAAGATCACTTAAACGTGACAGACTTAAAGGACCGAAAAGACAAGGAGCTGAGGCAGGACATATTGCGGACCTCACCAGAGTCCTACAGCTCAGCAGAAGAGGAACTCAGAGCCATACAAAAAGCAAGTGAGGCAGCAGACAAATACACAGAAACACTTAAGCCACAGGTTGTGGTTGCCAGGAAGCAGAACTATGATTCAATGGAGGACAGCAGTGAGAGTGAACCCTCACCTTTACTGCAAAGGCGGAAGATCAGTTCTGATTCATCCAGCAGTGGAGACTACAAAGCAAATAGTCCAGAATCTGTAGATGATGAAGAATTCATTCGGAGACAACTTGTGGAAATGGGAGAAGATGGCGAAATGGACAGTGCAACAGAAAAGCCCAAATTGCTTCTTAAAAATCTCACTATTGACCTCAATGCAAGCCCTAAACACAGTCCATCGCTTGAAGATCTTGCTGAAGCCACTCATGTAATACCTCTCTCACAGACTGTTAGCAGAGAGGAAATGTGTGTATCAAATGACAATGAAATAATTACAACTGAGGGTTTCAACACTGCAGATGATTCAGCTCATGAGAGAGTCCATGGGCAGAAAAGTACAGATGAATGTAAAGTATCGATGGAAAGTCTAATTGATTCTCCAGAAGAACAATCCAAAGGATCTTCAAGTGTCCATGTATCCAGCTTCACACCAGGGACAGCTTCATCTACATCAGTGTCCTCATTTGATGAAGATACTGACAGCAGTCCTAGTCATAAGAAGAAGAGTTTAGATAGCAAACACAGGAAGGCCAAACACAGACCACATGGCCAAATATTACCCACAATTGTGGACTCATCTGAAGAAGACGACCAGCATAGGGAAGAAGACAACCTAAAAGAACAGGAAAAGACAAGAGAAGAACAGTACAGTAAGAAGAGCTCAAAAAAATACAAGAAAGACAATGATGAGCTCAGAGCACAGAGGAAACATGAGCATCCAATACAGACTAGTAATATTTCTTCAATTGAGGATACCTCTAATACAGAAGATTTAGAGCAGGCTGCAGAGATTGATTTTATCAGTAAGACATCGGGCTCAGAACTCTCCAAGAGCATTGAGTCAGAAACCGATGAAATTGCTGCCAGGCCAAAGCCTGTACTGATGATTGAGGAAACATGCTCAGTTCCATCAATTTCTCCATATTTCCCGACTGAGTCCGACAGAGAGAGTCAGGCCTCAGAAAAGCCCCTGAAGACTGCAGATGAGGCTTATGAAGAGCTTATGATGAAGGCTGAGACTGTGAAATCTATGAGAGAAAAGCAAAGAACACCTGACATTGAGCCACTTTATGGGGGCATGACAATTGAAGATTATGCATATGAATCTTTGGTGGAAGAACCACCTTTTGAAAACCAATCCAGGTTACATGATACACATGTGCTAGACCAAAGTAGAATTTCAGTGCTAGACTATGTGCAAAAACTCAGAAAACCTGAGGATGTATATGAGGAAATGCTGCAAAAAAGGGAAGATCTCATACCTACTGAACAGCAAACACTGCAAGATGCAACTCCTCCTGTTGTACCTGAGACTTGCTATGTAAGTATTTTGGGTAGTGAAAGCATGTCATATGATGAACTATCAAGACAACAGAAAGAAGTACTAACACCTGGAACAAGTCCTACACAACCAAGTCCTATTTCACCAGCATCTGGTTCACTGTCTTATGATTCTCCAGAGGTAATACTTATTCCCTCAAGCAGTGATGAGGAAGACCTGAAGGGTGAGGGAAAGAAAGACATTGATGACAGTGCTACCAGAAGAGATCTCTACCCAATTCCAGATCTTAAGATCACCCAGTGTTCTTCAAATGAGGAGGACCAAGAGGAAGAAGAGCATGAAGATGTAATGCCTACAGATAAAGGTAGCACTATAGATGAGCAGGCAACAACTGTTAATGAACCTGCATCAACACAATCTACTGAGCCCATCTCAGTCATCTGCGTAATGCCCCCTATGCCTAAGGTAAAGCCTAAGGTTCCTCCAAGACCACAAATCCATGCAAAGCCTCAGATTCCTCAAAAGCCTCAGCTATATTCAATTCCTGCAGATCCTTCAAAGTTTGGATGTGGGCCAGAAATTGTAGACCAGAACTCATCGATGCCTGCTGCACCTCTACATCATGTTCCAGTTCTATTTGATCCCGCCATACCTACTGCATTGGAAACCAATGCCACTGTTGTAATTCCAATACCAGACACTGAATCACTTGGCCCGGTAGAATCAACTGCATCAGCAGTCCCACCACCTTTTCAACATGTACCAGGAACTGCAGCAGTACTTTCAACCATTTCTGTCTCAATAAAATCATTTCCTGTAACTGAAGTCAAAGTTGTAAAAGCCCAAATAGCAGTTTCAGATCCAATATCAGCAGCAACTCCACTGCATGAACCAGTCATCGTTAAAATTCCAGATGTAGTGTCTCCTCTCTCTATTGTGCCGGAACCAAAGCTGGTAGAAACAGCTAAGATTCCAGCAAACCCTCCATGCCGAATAGCAGAGCAAACATCTCATCCTGCAGAGAACTCTACTCTGGCAGCTACAGGAAAGGGTCCCACTGTTCCATTTTCAGTTCCAGGTTCAGTATCAAGAGATCAAATCACAACATTACCATCACTTCCAGTTACCATTCAAATGCCAGATCTTGTTACATCACCAGTATCTACTCCAGATCAAGAACTTTCAACTGCCGTTGCTGTTCCAGCCTCTATTATAAATAGATCTCCAGATGTAAGCAATGCTCGCTTCTCATCAATAGAACCAGTTCAGGCTGCAGTTCCATCACCAATCCCAGTTCCAATTCAAAAAGCAGTAATATCTCCTCTTCCAGAGCCATCACCAGTTATTGTACAAATGCCAGATTTGGTTTCATCTCCATCACAGGTTCCAATCTGTGCGTTCAGTTCTGCATCAGTTCTGGCTTCTGAAATCACACTTATTCCAAATGAGACAAGGAATCAGATTCCTGTTGTAGAACCCACACCCCACCCAGGACCATCTCCAGTCCTTATTGAAGTTGTAAAACCAAGGCTGAATCTCACAGCTGAATCCGCAGCTTTGCCCCCCCAAACTGGTCCTTCCATTCCTTGTCCAACTCTTGTTGCAGATATACAACCTCCTTCTCGACCACCAATCACAGTCCACACTTCATCCACCATTTCAGCAGTTCCACCACCTCCACCACCTCCACCACCTCCAGTTCCATTAACAGCTTATATTCCTCAAGCCCCAACCACCACTGTAGCTGTTGTCTCACCAACCATTCCTGCAGTGTCTTCAACAGTAGCGTCTTCTGCAGCTTTAAGAACATTGCCCTGTCAGCCCATTCAGTCTGTACTGGCAGACATTCAGCCAAGGATAGAGGGGGTATTCCCAACATCAGATGCTGGGCCACTTAACGTTTCAACTATAACTTCCTCTCCACAAATCCTGCCTACACTACAAACAAGGCAAGGTCATGTGGTAATTATCTTGCCTAGAGGAAGCTCTTTTGAAAACATTTCAGTTATTAATCAGGCTGCACAAGATGTGACAAACTCTGTCACTGTAGCAGCTACCGGCTCATCAGTGCAAGCCAGTTCACAGATACCCTCAGTTGTTCCTCCTTTGTTCAGCACTCCTCATGTTATTCCACACAGCTTTTCCGAGTCTGTCAGTACCTCCATTGTGCCGAGCACTGTTACATCTACGATTACTACAACTACTGTGGCATCACTGGTCTGCCACAAACAACAAAGTCTAACAAGCATTGGCTCACAGGAAACAGCAGATGTCACTGCAATTCCTCCACCACCCATTCAACCTATTTTTAAAGCCCCCCCAATCAAGAAACCACCAGTGCTGTCACAAGAAACTCCTACAACTGGCATAAAAGACTCTCCAAAGTTAGAACCAAGTGTTACAGAAATGCACACAGCGTCTTCTACCCTAAAACACAGTACACCTCCACCAGTTCCACCCAAGCCAACCTGCATTCCAGCAGGACTCAAATTCAGCCACAAGCCTGGAGAAATCATCAGACCACCACTTTCTCCACAGCCTACTGCAGCTTATAGGATTCCATTTGATCAACCTAAAGCTGCAACGCTACCTCGAATCAGAGAGCCTCCAAATGTCCTGTCACTCAGTCTGACCACCCCTGTTGAGTCTAAGCTGAGTGCAACCTCTCCTAAATCTCCATTGTCACCCAGATTTGCTAAAACCCTAGAAACCTATGTTGTTATTACATTACCATCAGAGCCAGGAACACCAGTTGAGAGCATAACAACTCAGGCCCCTGTACGAAGAGCATCACTTCCAACGTCAAAGATACAAACAGTGTCAGTGTCAGCAGTCCCACCACCAAAACCGATTCCTCAAGCAGAACCACTGCCAACATCACCGAAGGATGTAGCAGGTATCCATTCTCTAACACAAGAGACATTGTGTGCTCCACCACTACCCCCTCCAAGACAAGAGGTAACAGTTCCTCTGCCGCCATTGCCAGTTTCAATTCAAATAGAACCAATTGTAACCTTGGCAGCCATACCTACGTTATTTCAGGAAGTACCAAGTATAGTGGAAATGTCAGCATTACAGAATCCAGTTGCTCCCCTGCCTGTGTCTCACCTTGATCAAGAATCTATAATTCCAGAACCATATTCTACACGTCCTGTTTCATTACATAGTCAAGAAATGTCAAGGTTGGAGCAACACGTTCCTGTTCCTGAGTGCACTGAAACAAAATCCTCTGTCCTACAGCAACAACTACCTTTAGAAACCCCTGCTGTCCTCTCTGGAAAACAAGAACCAGATATTTCTATTGGTTTGGCTCTAGGATCTACTTCAGAACCCATTCCCTCTGTTTGGGTTAGCGAAGAAAGACAAGAAATAAAAATGCCCACCGTGGCTCCTTTTGGAATTCCCCAGTTTGCAAAGTCTATGGAAAGTAAAGATGTTTATATACCAGAAATACAAGAGGCAATCCCAGGATCTGGGTCACCAATTGCTTATACTCAGTTCACACAGGCTGTAGAGGGCCAACAGGCTAGAGGCCCTGAGAATCAACAAAGGGCAACAATGCCAACTGGACCAGTTAAAATTACACAGTTCTCAAAGTCAATAGAAAGTCAAGAAATCCGAGGGCCTGAGAAAGTTGTTTCAAGTGTTAGTCAAGTATTCTCCGCCATTTCTACAACAGGACAGCAACCCGAAACCTTACCCAAAGTGGTAACTCAGGTTGTCACAACAGAGGTTCAAAGAACCACTACAGTCTCTGTGGTCCAGGAAAGGTTACAAGAGGAGCCTGTTCCAGAGTCACACAATGTTGCTGTTACCATTACCCCTGATATCATTCCATTCAAAATCCAACCAGAGCCAAAACAAAATGGACGAATACACTACCCTGGAGATGTCATTGATCTTCGAACTTTGAAAGTCAATGTGACAATGACGGACAAAGGGATGGATCTAACAGCTCCTGAATCTAGTCGACAGTCTGTCTCAAGTGATTCCAGTGGACGACAATCAACAGCGGTTCAACCAGAAGTAGTAAACCTTTGCAATGAAATTGTACCTGCTACTACTCTTTCTGTGGTCACTGATAGCATTACAATTGTAACCTGCTCAGCCACAATTGCTTCATTCAAGAATACTGATAAGCCTTTGGATTTGGGGAGTGCAATGTCTACTCCACTTCCACTGACAACATACAAACCATTTGAGCCTCTTGCACAAATTGTATATAGACCTGTTAATTCCCAACCAATGACTAGAGCAAGCACAGAAACTCCCATCAATCTTTCTCATATAGCTATGGAAAGCAAAACATATACAAACGTACCTGTGACAATTGCACCAGGAATTTTAACCAGTGGCAGTATTTATACTCCACCGCTTGTTCCTGCTTATACTGATTCGTTTGCCAATGATGCTGTGGATCTCACCACTTCCAAACCTGTTAAAGCTATCGTAGCCCTGTCCTCAGCAGGGCCAGTCACCTCAATTGTGGAAGATGATGGTACTCCTGTGGATCTTACTGCAGGTAGACAAACAGTCTGCTGTGATGTCATCTACAATCTGCCATTTGCCAGAAGTTGCAGAACACAGCCACCATCCACTTCATTACCAGACAATTATTTTGGCTTCACAGAGGACCAGATGAACTACCAAAATGCCACAACGTCCGTCATCACAGATCTGAGTAATATAAAAAAATCTGTTTCAGATAATAATTTCACTCAGGCTGAATTGTTCTATTATGAGGGCAAAAATGGGTTCAGCTATCAGAACGGAGCTTCAGACCATGCAATAGACTTGACATCATCAAGAATGTCCACAGGTGAGTATGAAAATATTTGGAACAAAATGTATGTGTTTCGTTTTTTTAAATGTAAATGCCTGTTTCGATCATTTAAGTTATGTGTGTTTTATCTCTTTTGTTTTTTACACAGATGCATGCATGTGCCTCCGTGTTCTCCCACAATGTTTTGGCTTCGCTTCCTGCTAACCAGACAAGATCTTTGCATGCTTTTTTTTTTCTTTTTTCTTTTTGCATGCTCAATGTTCTGTTTTTTTTTTCTTCTTTTAATATTTTTTTCAACTGCTAATTACTAAGACAAGCATATAATTTTCTTTCAGCTGATGAAGCATTGGACTACTCAAACAAAAGCTCCAGAGCTTTTAGTAGCATTGAAACTTCCCTGTATTCACATGGAGTGATAAGATCCTCAAGTGGAATAGTTTATTCATCTGTAGCAGAACCTGTTCCTTCAACTTATGTTATCACATCCCAGCCAGGGTCAATATTTAGTACCACATATGAGCATTTAACTGGAACTAATATCAACAATTCAATGCAAACCTACTCAGCTCTACAAGATCAGCCATCTCCATACAGCTTATTGCCTGCAACTGTTGCAGATCAAATAGAACTTTCAAAAGAAATTTTGCCATCAGCTTTCACTAACCTCATTCCTAGTTTGACCGCTTTCCCTAATTTGTATTCTGATGCTACCCTTGAAGCTATAGCAGCATCATTAGATGCCCTGATCTCACCAAACCTCAGTGGTTTAGATGACAGCAAAACTCAGCAGTTCCAGGCAGAGCGTGAATTCCTTGAGCTGGAGAAGATGAAGCAGCTGTGTCTTGCAGAAGAGCTGGAATGGGAAAGACAGGAGATCCTGAGGTATCGAGAACAGGAGCAGCTAATTGTCCAGAAAGAACTTGAAGAGCTTCACAGCATGAAACACCAGCTTTTACTTCAACAGGAAGAAGAGCGCCAGGCCCACCTTATTTTGCAGCAGGAGACTTTTGCTCAACAGCAACTTCAACTTGAACAGATCCATCAGCTGCAGCAACAACTTCAGCAGCAGTTAGAGGAGCAAAAGTGCTATCCATTTGGCTTTGAGCAGCTGGAGGGAATATCCCCTCCCAGAAACACACACATTAAGCATATAGAAACGGAGTATCCAGGGGGTGATAATGGCCATTACTGGCCAGTGAAAGATGATACCTCAATATCCTCTGCAGTAGTGACTGGCCAACAGTCGAATCAAAAATGGGGAACTGTCCCTTCAGATGGATTTAATAAAGAGCCACCAGAGCTACTCTCTAAAACGTTGCCATCTTTTATCAAAAACGAGGTGGTTTTCTCTGTAGGTGGCAAGAAAATTGTTGAAAGTTGCGTGCAGACAGATGATGAAGATGGAATTGAAAGGCCATGTACTGGACGCAGGAGGCGTAGTAAAAGGAGTGTAGATAGCTGTATACAAACTGACGATGAAGACCAAGATGACTGGGATGTGCCTGTCAGGAGCAGACGCAGATCTCGCTCGAGTAAATATGTAGATGGTGAAAAAGGAAAGGGTTCCAAAGTGTCTAGCATTGCTATCCAAACTGTAGCAGAGATATCAGTACAGACAGACCATTCGGGAACGATAAGAAGATCACCGGTTCGAGCTCAGTTAGATACAAAGGTAGAAATTGCTGATCAAAAGCAGAGGGCAGAAAGCTGTCAAACAGAAACCGACTCTGATGGAGCCTCATCTCAGAAAGACAAAAGACGACCAACTCCAATTGAAATAGGTGTGAGCACCCACCTGAAAGCAGATGCCACCGGAATCCCATCAATCCCAAAATCCCCAAAAGTACTGTATTCCCCAGTTTCCCCTGTATCTCCAAATAAATCTATAGAGTTTGGTAAATCAGCAAAAAGTGGGCAGAAGATGCTCACTCCTGAACCTTCAAGACATTCTCCAGGTAGTCCCAGATCACTAAAGACTTCACAGAGGTCTCTGTCTGACCCCAAATCACTGAGCCCAAACACTGATGACAGATTGATGTCCACGTACCACTATTCAGAAAGCTACTCGGTAAGTAATTCAACTGAGAAAATATCCATCATGAAAAGTATGAAAATATTTTTCATTGGATTTTTACATTTTATTACATTATTATACTTATTTAAATTCACAGAGCAAAGGATCACAAAGTGGAACTCCTTATGGATCACAGAAAAAAGTCAAACGGACCCTACCACATCCACCACCAGAAGAAGACACCATCATTGGGCCATCTGGGTACAGTACTGGTTCTGCCCGAAGACGCATGTGCAGGAATACCACGATGGCACGAGCTAAGATCCTGCAAGACATTGACAAAGAGCTTGACCTAGTTGAGAGGGAGTCCTCCAAGCTCCGCAAGAAACAGGCAGAACTTGACGAGGAAGAGAAAGAGATAGATGCCAAACTCAGGTATCTGGAGATGGGGATAAATCGCAGGAAAGAGGCCTTGCTGAAGGAGAGGGAGAAGAGGGAACGAGCTTATCTACAAGGTGTGGCCGAGGAAAGAGACTACATGTCAGACAGTGAGGTCAGCAATATCAGGGAGGCGCGAGGAAATGGCCACGGTCTTGAACGGCCAAGAACTGCACCACAATCAGAATTCAATCAGTTCATACCTCCACAAACAGAGACAGGTACGCAGTACGGAGATCTCAGTGGCCCATACTCCCATTACCAGTACGCCCCCCAAACCCAGGCTGCCACTCATTATCCCCAGCAGACTTTGTACCAGCAGCAATCCATGTATCACCAACAGGTTTCCCCTTACCAGACCCAGTCCATCTACTCTTCTGTTCCAACTCGCCAGCAGTCGCAGGGGAGTGGCTATCAACATGCCTCACAGCTCCTCCTGATGCAACAAAAACCACGGCAGGCTACACTGTCAGACCTGGAACCAAAGATCACAACCAATTATGAGGTCATAAGAAACCAGCCCCTGTTAATGGTCCCTACATCCACAGACAATACATATGGTGTCTCACATCTTGGGGGCAAATACAGCAGCCTGGATCTTAGGATGGGTTTGGAGGAGAGAAGTAGCATGGCTAGTAGTCCAATGTCCAGCATATCAGCTGAGTCATTCTATGCAGACCTAGACCATCACAATGCGAGGAACTATGTTCTAATTGATGATATTGGAGAGCTTACCAAGGGCTCCACTGGATTAGGTTCCAGCTTCAACATTCCAGATAAAGACATGACTAAAGCTGACCGCCTTCTCCGTGCTGCTGAAGTGCGCCGAACAGCTGAGGTAGCAGACTTCCTTGGACCACTGCAAACCTCTGGCAGACTTCACTCATATGGGAAAACCGAAGAGGATTCTATGGAAGAACCATATGAACTGAAGCTCCTTAAGCAACAAATTAAGCAAGAATTTCGACGTGGAACAGAGGGCCTTGACCCCCTCACCGGACTGCCCCATTATTTGGCTGGCGACAGCAGCTACAGGCACTTTCCCAAAGCGGAGAAATACAGTATCAGCAGGCTTACCTTGGAAAAGCAGGCTGCCAAGCAACTGCCGGCATCGGTGATATATCAGAAGCAAGTGAAGCAGAAAAAAGCAGCACTCATGGACCCAAAGATAACGAAATTCTCCCCAATCCAAGAGAACAGAGACCTGGAGCCGGATTACAGCAGTTTTTTAGCATCTACTGGGTCCTCTGTGGCTGGGCTGTCTACAAGGGCCCGACTATTGCAAGATGAAATTACGTTTGGCTTGAGGAAGAATATAGCTGAGCAGCAGAAATATCTTGGGTCTACTCTTGGTGCTAACTTAGCCCAGTCTTTGAACTTGGGCCAGTCTCTAAACCTCAGCCCCAACATGAGATCAGCATTACAAGATGATGGGACTTACCCTAGTGGCAGTCGCTCGAGACCTTCATCTCGTCCTTCGTCTGTTTATGGACTCGATCTGTCCATGAAAAGAGACTTATCAAGCTCTTCACTTAGGCTTAAATCTGAGGGTGAAGGCACAGATGCCACTTTTGGTTCAGCTAGAGCTAAACCAACTAGCTTACCTATAAGCCAGAGCAGGGGTCGCATCCCCATCGTGGCTCAGAACTCTGAAGAGGAGAGTCCCCTGAGCCCAGTTGGTCAGCCGATGGGCATGGCACGGGCATCGGCCGGCCCTCTACCTCCAATTTCAGCTGACTCTCGGGACCAGTATGGCTCCAGCCACTCCCTCCCTGAGGTCCAGCAACATATGCGGGAGGAGTCCAGGACCCGGGGCTATGACCGTGACATAGCCTTCATGATGGATGACCTGCAAGGTGCAATGTCAGACAGTGAAGGTAAATTTGCAATGAGACTGTCTGCAAACTTTGACTTAGTGAATATGCACTTTCTCCACGGCCCTGATTGTCTTCAATCACTGATTCTTTAACTCCGTGTGAATGTTTCTGTTCCTTCTGTACATCTGCACATTTCAGTTCATCTTGTTTAACTGAAACCTATTTTCTTTTGTTCCGTGATACATAAGTTGAGAAAATTTATGTATGATTTGATTTGCCTTGTGTTTGTGTGTGATCTCAGTCTGTTAATCTTGTTTATTTGGTCAAATGTATTTACCTGTAGAATCTTTCAGTGAGGGTGTAACTGGCAAAGTTGGCACATCATCTGTCAGATTTACCTATGCAAAAAAATTCCATCTTAATTCAGAAAAGTAGTTACATGTTTTAAACCATGGATTTATGGATCTCAGGTCATTCTGCCAAAGGTATTTTGCTGAGTCACACAGCTCTGTGCCAATGGTCTGAAAGAAAGTTAGAATATTTATTTTAACCTTATTTATTATAGTGTCTGGATCACTTTAGAAGAATGTCATAAATCTTCACAACTACAGCAAAACTGTAAAGCAGTGCTGACACAAACTTTGTACAAATTTATAAAGCTATTTTGTTCATTGTGTAATAGGTCAGGGTTGGATTGAATTACTTAATAACATCAGTCAATCTAAAATATTAGCTGTACTGGGTTTACCAGGTCTGTTGATACTTTAGATAACTGTGCATATTTTAATATGTTTTAGATAAAAAAAATTACTGATGCATATTGGAATATAAATATATATTTAGCTCATCACACATTTTTGTCCTTGTATTGTTCTGCACCTTTGCATGTTTTTTGTGTGTCTATGTGTATTACACTACTAATGGGGATTCAATTTAAGATTACTAATGACCAAGAGCCATTAAAGGTTCTTTAAGAAACCAGGAGTTTTAAACTCTTCTGAACAAAATGTATGAAATAATGTATATTTTTTTCTGAAGATAGTGTTAGCTAGTTGTCCAAAATGAGTTCATTATGTCAAGCAATTATGATGCCCCGTCCCCACGAACAGAGTAATACAACATTTGTTTGTGTGTGTGTGTGTTTGCCTGGGTGAAAATCAGAAAATCTTTTAATTTCAATAAACTAAATGAATTGCATGATTTTGTTGTTGCATGTTCTGTGGTGCTCAAAATAGCATTAACTTTTTTTCCATTCCTTTCTTAAGCCTAGTTATATAGCATTTTGAAATGTTTTCAACCAAACACAATTCAATAATAAAAATAAAAAATTCCAAAAAATAATGGACATATTCTAATTTATGGTTTTAATGGGATATGAATAATAGAAGAATTTATACCATATTGCTGGAAAAAAAAATTATTTATTTGCATCAAATAAATAAGTATATAGAAGTATATAGTGGTGATGATTGCAGTAATGCAGATCCGCACTGTAATGTGCCTTGTTTGCAGCACTAAGTGACCCCCTGCTGATATTGAGCAGAGATGATCCCAGACTCTTTCATGAAAGTTTCAGACACGGTACAGTATTAGAACCACACTTCTAAGCCCTAAGTCTCTTAGACTTAGACCGCACTTAGAATGCAGCCCTCTCTCTCTCACTGCTGACGTTGTTGCTGACTAATGCCCATTAGTCACGGAGATGCCTGTTTAGTGCAATGCTTTTACGAGTAGAGAATAGAATCATGCCTTGTTCAGGTACATTAACATGCCCTGAAAGCTGGCTGAGGGTATTTCTCGTGAGAAATACAAGTACTTTGAAGGTTATCAAAGTAAGCTGCATGCTCTAATAGATTTAACATTGCTTAATGTAGGTTTTAGTTTATTCCCCTTAGACCGTGTTTATTTTTTTCTTTTAAACAAGTTGGGGTTGTGATCATCGGTCCTAATGCTTTTTCAGATTTAGTTCCCACTGTGAGACCAGAGCTGCACTGTTTTTTTTTATTCTGCATTTTACATTAATGAAGGAATGGACCACTGTGAAGAAGTACCAGTAATGTGTATTCCAACAAAGCATGTGACACACAGAAATGTGCATGGTGCTCATCAGGACTGCGCCTCAGACCACTGATTCCTCATGGACCATTAAAGCCATAGACCCAAGAGCTGACTATTTCTTGTTCACACCTGTATGGCCGAGTCTAAACTGTAACTTTGCATCACAGCAGGAGGTCCTATCTGGAATGTGGAAGGTGAGAGACCACCACTTCAAGTATGAAAGGACATTCCCAGTGCCCATTAAACATGAACACATAACGCTGACAGAGCCATACATGCCATAGTCTGTAGTTCTGGGCATTTCTCAGTGGTTCCAACCCATCCTGGCATTCATCTCCATGCTCTCCTGTGCAGTTTCTTCAGACATGACTCAATCAAACGTGCATACACATACATACATAAATGCATATGTGCGTCACCACGAGAGCGATATGTCTGAATGACAAGCCCCCCTGTGCTGGAGTAAAGTCATCTCCCATTGAGACTCGGTCCACCCATATCTCAAGTCCTTGCTATGACTGAATGGACTGAGCACATTGGAGATGTAACGTGACACTTACTAATGTAGAGAATTCAGGTCCTTTGTTGCATTGAGCAAAAAAAATCTTCCTCTTCCTGTCAGAACAAGAGGAAGAGGCCAGAAGGCAGCATTTCCCGCAATTTTCTGCAAACATGCATGCTATATTTGAGAATCACGGGAAACTAAACGTCTTGTTCCACCAGACACCCAGAGGGTGTCTCTGTAGCGGTAAAAGAATGTGGAAAATCCAGCTTACCTCTGCAGTAGTGCAGTCAGCTGTTGTGAGACAGGTCAAGGTGACCAGGGCATCTCATGGAGATCTGGAGCTCAGCAGGACCTCAGCAGAGCAGTCCAGAATATTTGTGACATGTATGTTTAAAGAACTTGATAAAAGTACCATGTTTGCAGATTCAAATCCATATTGCAGTATGGAAGGCGTATCTCTCTTCTTTCATCCTCACAGAGAGAGTGTGTGTGTGTGTGGGTGTGTGTTTGGTGGGAATCTGGAGGGCTTGCGTCTCAGTTCCAGCGCATGTTGACCAGGGCGTCTGGGTGGTGGTATCAGACCGTGCATGTCCAGGCATGCATGTCTCGTCTGCTCAGTAGCTGCTTTTATTTGTGTTAAAAAAGAAAAGAAATGAACAGTTTCCATCTCCCCCCCCGTTCAAGCCTACCACCTGAGGCAGGAGGAGAGCGACTGGTTCGATAAACCCCGCGAGGGGCGGGGCGCTGCACATAGCGGCCAGATCCTGGAGAGAAGACAGGTAGTTCATTAAAAAGAAAAAAAGTTTAACGTTTAAAAGTGAACGTTTAAGTAAGTCCTTTCTTCTCTGTTTCAGAAATCTCTGCATTATCCTTTCCCACACACTCGTATTAAAGTCCTGAGGGACCTTAAAGACCACAGCGTGTCAGGTAAACTGTTCATTTTGAATGGCTGCTTCTATTTGACCTATTTAGTTGAAGTATTTGAGGTTCTATCATGTATCCACGTGACTTTTCCAGGCAACGGTTTGGGGATCAGGATTGTTGGAGGAAAGGAAGTCCCTGGGACAAATGGAGAAATCGGGGCCTACGTCGCTAAGGTTTCTCCTGGTGGCCAGGCTGAGCAGTCCGGCAAGATTGTGGAAGGTGGGTCCAGCTTGGTGCTCTGTCTGTCGAATCCATGTCATGCTTTTTCTGTGGATGAGTGTAGATGTTGTCTGCAGAAGTACGGATTACTGCATCTTCTGGCCAGGCGGAAAGGGCTTCTGCTGCCGTAGACACTTTTTGGTTGGCTGGCTGTCTGGAAATAGATGTTCCCTGTGCTCAGTGGGAGTATTTTCCTCAGCATCTTGTGTCTCATTTCAGAAGTCATTCCTCATCGTGGGGGGAGTACTCCCTCTCTGAGTCCTGCGCAAAAAGCACGTCCTCCTCCGACATCCTATTGGACAAAACGTCCTCCTAATAGCCAAACTGTACATTCCAGGCCTGTCAGCATGTAGAGAAATGAACGAAGGTGACAGGTTGTCATGATGAAGTGACGCTCAGCCAATGCGTTTATCTTAGAGAGGAGGGACCACTTCAAAATACTGAATAAAAACTGATAAAAAAAATTAAATGTAACTGCTTGTCAATCAGGATTAATTTACATTTGCATTTGCATTTACAGCATTTACAGACGCCCTTATTCAGAGCGTCTTACAATCAGTAGTTACAGGGACAGTCCCCCCTGGAGACACTCAGGGTTAAGTGTCTTGCTCAGGGACACGATGGTAGTGGGATTTGAACCTGGGTCTTCTGGCTCATAGGCGAGTGTGTTACCCACTAGACTACTACCATCCCATAATAAAAAAAAAATGTTTGTAGATCTAGAAAAGTCATATGGGTAGGACACTTAAGTACCAGGTTCAAACCTCACTTACTACCATTGCGTCCCTGCGCGTCTCCAAGGGGTCCGTCCCTGATACTGATTAAAAAGTGCTCTGGATAATCTGATGGCGTTTGATGAATGCATTTGAAAGATTCGAACTTTGGCAGGAAGCAGCTCCCGCAGTCAGGCTTCAGCCTTTGGAAATCTGGTGATCGCAAATTTTCTTCACACAGCATGCTGGTCGATAATACTCCCATCGTTCCCTGCAGTGAATTGAATTGCTTTTATGTCCATTGGTCTAATGTGACTGGACAATCAACAATGTGGCCTTTCATGTCCGTGCCCGCTCCTACGGCTTTGCCGACTTTACAGGAACCAAGGTGCCGGAAGAGTTCTGCAGCAGGCAATGGTGGAGAGATGACATGCTTCTGCAGCTGGAGCTCCATTCACCTCATATTCAAAGCCTCAATCAGAAAACTGTTAAAGGTTGACAAGGAGTGCAGGAATGTCTCGTTATTTTCATGAAATACCACGGCGCCGGTTCACTATTTTTCATTTGTCTCACTTTCGTGATCATTATCAAGCTCGTTGGGTCTTAAACCTCTGTGATATTACGCCGATTCGGTCCTTCTTCCTTACTAGTCACTGCGTAGCACCTGCTGCGTTTATATCCACCAGATTTGCAGCCGGAACCTGGAAAAAAAAGCGCATGCACACACCACAAAGACGTAGAAATGCTAAAGGCGGGAATTAGAATGGAAGCCCGTCTGCGGGGAAAACTGAGAAAAAGAACCTTTGCTTACAATGCTGAATGTGTTCTGTCATTGCTGCAGCCCACGAAACGCTCCGTAAGCAAAAGGCCTATCTGAAGACTCGCTTTCATTTGTGTAAGTGGCGGCGTGCCGTTCCTGGGTGGCTTGCTGTGCTGTTCTGAGGAGCCGTTTCTCCTTCTCGCATGCATCTGTCTCCCTGTGTGTGTTGAGCCACACACAGAACCAACTACACACTACAGACCACTATTCTTCCATAATGCAATAAGAATCGTGCAAAATGCCATTTCAGAGGCAGAGGGCCGCGCCCTCGTACCTGTGTGCCATCTCCAGTCATGTGTTCTAACGGCCTGTGTGAAGGAATAATTTGTGCTGTTGTGTGCATTGCAGGAATGCAGGTCCTGGAGTGGAACGGGATCACCCTGGCCGGTAAAACCTACGAGCAGGTGCAGAGCATCGTGGGTCAGCAGTCTGCAGAAACTGAGCTGTGCGTGCGACTGTAAGTCTGCGCGCGGTGACCATGGACAACTGGTGAGAAGTACGCTTGCGTCCAATTAAAATGCTTGTTCTGTTTTCTCTCCCATGTTCTGCGTTGGTTTATATGCTACCAGGGACCTGAACATGCTCTCAGACGTAGAGCACCCACAACAACTGGAGCTCCACCCACAGATGAAGGCTGGTACGACTCATCAACATGTCTGCATAGTGTATGCCTTTGTTTTGCTCTGGAAACGTAGTTTCAGTATGAATATCTCACTTTTCTAATATTCATTTGAAATTTAATTTGTGATCTGTTCACTGGATTTTCTGGCCTAAGAATTAAAATGTCAATCATGTGGGCTCTCACTCAAGAAAAGATGTGCCAGGAGACTTTTCTGGATGTGTGGGGGGAGCAGAGCTGTGACTGGGCAGAGAAGCGAACCTCCAAAATGAAGTACATGCTGTTTTTTTACAATAACATTAGGATTCATACTCAATAGTTACAATATAGTAATTTACTACATCGTATGTGGAACAAGCAACAAGTAAATTCCACATATTGCCCACCACTGGCTGCAATTCACAGGATTTTTTTTTATAAGACTGACCATACTTCAGCTTGTGAAAAAGAGGACAACTTAGTGTGACGGGAGGGAGGACTTGGTTACATGTGAAATCGATCCACTTGCACGAGTTGAAGCGAATGGGCTTGTGCCCATGCCCATAATGTGATGAATGTCCTGAAGTAGAGAGCTGATTGTTGACTTCAGAAGAGAACAGGGGGACCACTTTTGCTGAACATTGATGGATCTTGAGTGGAAATCATCAAGAACACAACGTTGCTCAGTGTTCATGTAGAGGAGAACCTCTCCTGGGCTCTCAGCCCCAGCTCAACAGTTTTACTTCCTGCGGAGGCTGAGGAAACCCCATATCACACCATCCATTCTCACCACCTTCTATTGAGGGACTTTTGAGAGCATTCTAATCAGCTGCATCACTGTCTGGGAACTGCACCTCATCGGACTGCAAGACCCTACAGCAGATAGTGAGGACAGCTGACAAGATCATCGGCCCTCACTGCCAGACTGTGCAACAGCTTCTTTCCACAGATCGTCAGATACAGGAACACTCAGGGACTTTCATCTTTGGACTGACACTGACACACACACTACTTCTGTCATATTGAGTATTTTTATCTATTGTTGCAGTGTTCCATTTTGCGCAGCAGTATTTGCACTATTTTACTTCACACATTTATTATTCATTTCGCCTGTTTAGCGCTGTCTGTCTCACTGTTGTCTAAGTGTTTTTTTGTCCCCCGTTTGCACTTTATGTAGCCCAGTTTGTGTCGCACACGTGCACTTTATGTCAGTTTATCTGATCATTCAAATGTTTCATGTAGCACCAGGTTCTGGAGAAACATTTACATTTACATTTACATTTACATTTACATTTATGGCATTTATCAGACGCCCTTATCCAGAGCGACTTACAATCAGTAGTTACAGGGGGACAGTCCCCCTGGAGCAACTTAGGGTTAAGTGTCTTGCTCAGGGACACAATGGTAGTAGGTTGGATTTGAACCTGGGTCTTCTGGTTCATAGGCGAGTGTGTTACCCACTAATATAAACGTTGCATATAGCTGAAATTACAATAAACCACAACTTCAATTCTAAAAACCCTGCCAGACACAGTTTCCAGGTCTCAAACAGAGGACATAGCCAAAGAAAATAGGACATGTGGTCACCCTTGCTGAAAAATGTAACATCTTGGAGACACTGACAGTCCTTGTTTCTTTGTTCGCCTCCTCTGTGCAGGGGACCGACAGCGCTCTCCCGGCGTCGACCCCAAGCAGCTGGCGGCGGAGCTGCAGAAGGTGTCCCAGCAGCAGACCCCGGCCGCCATGCTGGCCGCCCTGGAGAAAGGAGGACACATCCACTCAGGCCCCGCCTCCGCATCCTCCAGCGCCGTGCCCAGCCCAGGGCAGCCAGGGTCACCCTCCGTCAACAAGAAACGCCACAGCAGCAAGGTATGATGGGAGCCACGGGACTCGTTCATCACAGCACTGCATCTAAGAACATGACTGTTAATTAAGGGCTGTGTGTGTGTGTGTGAGAGATGGGAAATGATTTACCGGAACCTTGTGCTTGTTTGACAGTCTACAGAAGCTCTGAAGTCTCAGCCTCACCCCATCACTGGAGAAATTCAGGTACGGTCCTCCACCTACCTCAGGATGCACCATTGTACAAAGCAATTCTGTCTCCATAGTGGAAGCAACCAGTAACCAGGCATCTGCTCTCTTTCAGCTTCAAATCAATTATGACAAAAATATGGGCAACCTGATCGTACACGTCCTGCAAGCCAGAAATCTGGCACCAAGGGACAACAACGGATACTCTGACCCTTTTGTTAAAGTTTACCTCCTTCCAGGCAGAGGGTAAGGTTCACTTTCTGTCCGTCCGTCTGTCTCTCTGTCTGTCTTATTCCAGCTCCAGTTTCATTTCATGTATAATGAACGTTGTGGGGTTAACCTGTTAACTTTTCAGCGGATCGTTGGAGGTTCTGTTCCTGCAGGTGGTCAAATTGATCGAAACGCGTGTTTTTTGGCTGTTCCTTTCAGGACGTTTGATCTTTTCCTCCTTGGTGCCTCCCTGAGCCCCGATTAAGTGGAATGACATTCTATGTGCAGTCAGTGGTGATTTGATTAAGCTCTACTCAGATTGTGCGAGCGGCAAAATCGATTTGTCCTCCTCTGCCGTCAGGCGCGTGAGGGTATCTCCTATCTGCTAATGGCAGCTCTGTGCTGTTTATCTGGCCTGTAGATGTGATTATGAGCTCCGCCTGTCCGATACAGAGAGCACTTCTGGGTTATGTGACTGCTTCCACACTTTATTTCCCATTTGTCGTCCTCTGTCTCTGTGCATTCTGACTATCTTTAAATGTATTTGTTTGCTTTCCCCTAAACCTCTGGAATGGTTCAGCCAAGTCATGGTTGTCCAGAACGCCAGGTAGTGTGGACTTATCCTTTTTATCTGGATATTTGGCGGTTTATATTTTCATGTATTCATTTGATTTGTTCATTCAGTTTGACCATCAGTCATGTGGTCTCACAACCCTTAATGAAAGGGTTAAAATGAATGAATGCCATCCCACTAGTGCAGCAGCATGGTCGTCCGAATGTCTCATAAACAGATAAACCAGAGTTGGAATGACAAGTGCCTTCATCTCTTCTTGCATCGTAAGTGAACGGCTCAACGCCACCAACAGAAGACGGCATTAAGAACTTCCCATTCCATTCAGGGAGTGGCATTCCCAGGACTTCATTATTTCCTTTGCATTATCGCCACGTGGCATGGGTGTGGCTCCGTCAGCTTCAGTAGACGTGAACGTTCCCCGAGTGCAGCAGGCATGCACACAGCATCTACATTCTCATGTTTGCTGCCATTCCAATGTTCCTGTTCATAATGCCGTGTGTGAGGAGGGGGACGTTCTGCTTTCCTCGCGGCATCATGTCTCTTTTCTCCTGTCTCGGCATCACAGTGCTGAAAATAAGAGAAGGACGAAGTGTGCGCAGAAGACTCAGAATCCAGAGTGGAATCAGACAGTCATCTACAAGAACATCCACCTGGAACAGGTAAACACCTCTGTGTAGTAAACCCCTGCATATAGTGGTTGTAAAACCTCCACACACCCCTGTTAATATATATATATATATATATATATATATATATATATATATATATATATATAGAGAGAGAGAGAGAGAGAGAGAGAGAGAGAGAGAGAGAGAGAGATATGCCACTGTCATTGTGCCCACTGCTCACCAAGGGTGATGGGGTAAATACAGAGGACACATTTTGTTGTGTCACCGTGTGCTGTGCTGCAGTGTTTCAAAATAACAATCACTTCACTCTCCACTCCACTCCACAAAAAAGTGGCATGAATCACCCTTCTGTTCTAGTGCTAAAAATAATTTTTGTAATTAGAACTGAATTAGATGTCCATGAATCAGCATGAAAAATTATAATCCCCCCTACAGATTTAATAGTCCACTGGTTGAGACTTTTTATTTCAGTGTTGAGCTGAACCTTTTTACTATTAAATACATGTATTAAGCATGAACCTGTGTATTTGTGTCTCCTTATTTTTCCCAGCTGAAGAGGAAGACCTTGGAGGTGACAGTTTGGGATTATGACAGATACTCATCCAACGACTTCCTTGGCGAAGTAAGGATGATGTGTTAAGATCTTTGCACTGTTCGTCCTCCTGTTCTTCCTTCTGACAGTTGGTGTGCCTGCAGGTGCTGATAGACCTGTCCAACACCACTCAGCTCGACAACGTTCCTCGCTGGCACCCTCTGAAGGAGCAGAGTGAGAGCATCCACCATGGAAGAGCCCAACCTCCACAGGGCCTTGGGGGATCAGGAGAGCAGGGTGGATCTGGACATGGGGACCCAGGTGGACCAGGGTGTCCTGGTGGCCCTGGAGGGTCTGGAGACCCAGGGAACCAGCAGACCCCCAAGAACTCAGTCATAAAGAGCCGGAGTCATGGGATCTTCCCGGACCCATCCAAAGGTAGGTGACTGCTGCACATAGACCAAAGACCTTTTTTCGGTCCATAGGGGATGTTTATATCACTGGTCTTATTTTACTTTCCAAAAAACAAGGGAATTCTGTAAAAAAAATAAAGGGCCCAGCTTTGCATTTCAATTCTGGGAAGTGAGGGCAATGGTGGCCTAGTTGGTAAGGAAGCGGTCCCGTAATCAGAAGGTTGCTGGTTTGAATCCTGAACCAGTGAGTTGCCACTGAACATTACATTGTCTCTGGTGATTGTCTTTACAATGACAATCACTTCACTTTCAGTAATAACACACATCACCATTACACTCTCAGGAGCCCGAAATCCACCTTAGGATGCCACCTGTACACTAAATCCATTCGTGAAATTTTCTTGCTATTAAGAATTTGTATTATAACAAAGTGGAAGCAATTGAAAACATCAGCAGCTCATTCATTGACATTTCCATGTGTAAAGGTGCAGGTGCCCCAGTACTTTTGGGAATAAAGTGTATCTACGAGAGTTGTGTTGTGATTTTCCATGCAGATTCACAGATGCCGACCATTGAAAAATCCCACAGCAGCCCTGGCAGCTCAAAGTCCTCCTCCGAAAGCCATCTGCGCTCCCACGGGCCGTCCCGTAGTCAGAGCAAAAGCAGCGTCACCCAGGCTCACCTGGAGGATGCTGGGAATGCAATCGCCGCCGCAGAGGCCGCAGTGCAACAGTCCCGCCTCCAGCCAAGTAACCTCTTCCCCTGCACATGAACATGCAGCTTATCGCTTACCTCTTCTGCTCCTGTTCCTCCGTTTCTATCTATCTATCTATCTATCTATCTATCTATCTATCTATCTATCTATCTATCTATCTATCTATCTATCTATCTATCTATCTATCTATCTATCTATCTATCTAACTATCCTGATGTTCTCTCACAATCCTTTTACTTATTCTGTTCCTCATGTATCCACCCAAATGACTGCTGCCTTATTTTCTATTCTTATACTTTTCTCATTCAGAACAAATTTCCCTTTAAACTTAACTTAACCAGAACTAAAATATTAAAGTAAAATAAATGTAGATAAATCTCATAATAGTCACATTCAGCGCAGAGAGATCATTTAAAAGTTGAGTGGAACTAATGTCTTTAATTCTGCCTAAAATGAAGTAATTTAAATGATAATGCATATAACCATAATGCAACCTTTAAAAAAAGAGCTCCCATTTGAAATGTCTGAAATTCTGGTTCCATCCTGATCCATCCAACACTTCCCATCAGCAGCCATTCATCAGTCCTGCAGAAAAGTGTCATAATTGCTGATGTCCTCATCTGTGGAAATCACCACTGGTGCATCTCAGGGTGTGTGTGTGTGTGTGTGTGTGTGTGTGTTGTGAGTGAGTGTAGTAAGTGTGTTTAGGCAGACAGAGCTGCTCAGTTGGTATATTACGGCCAGATCAGTGGAGACTCCTCATGCGCCCCACCCACCTGTGTGAAACACAGGCCCACTTTTCCTTTGAGCGTCTCCCCCATGTCTGTCTGCATGACTGTCCAATCATAAGCTGGCTCCATGTGAGGGGACACACACTCCCAAACACGCTTCCGCCTCGCAGATGACCTCCTGTGTAGAAGTAGTTCAAAGAAAACACACGAACACACACACAAGATACACAAAAAAAAAGCCGTCCACTCTGGCCCCCCAATCGACCAATGAGAACGCACCCTCGAGTCCAGCAGGGACCAGCAGGGAAGGAAAGACCACAGAGTGAAAGGAGGTGAGAGACTCACCGCTTCGTCCTCAGTGTGTAAACCGAATCCAGTAAACAGCCTCCGTAGTCATACATAATGTAAATATGACATTTTGCCACCTTAGATTTTGACAAAATAAATCAGCGTTTCAAAGAACCAGATGTACAACAGTGTACATTTTGTAATCATTTTGCTGATGCTTTTGAGATGAGAACAACTGGTATGTCCGTACAAGATGATCACATTCTTTTTTATCATTAGAATCAGGTCAAATCTACCACGCTTTCACAAATTATGATGACCAGTTTCATCATAACACTCACATGTCATCTTTCCAGTCACCCATTCATCATCACTCCTGAGACTGCATTAAATGAATGAAAATAATAATATAAAGCCAGAAAAAGAGAAGAGACCATTTATCTGTGAGCACAGGGTAGCATGATGTACCTGTCAGATAATTTCACATAAAACTCTTTCAAACAATTCATTGACTCTTCAATTTGTATGAAATGAAAAAAAGATTGAAATAAAAAGCAATGCTCCTCCCATCAAATATGAAGGTCAATTACAGACAATTCCACCGCCTTGGATCAAATACATAACATATGTCCGCATCCAGCTCAGGAATCAAATAGGACACATCAGCAGCATTTTGTGACATTTGTCAAAAAAAACAAAAAAAAAAAACAATATTGTTTTACTTATCCTAAATACCTAACTAAACAACTTTGTACAATGAGATTTCCCAGGACGCTCCGTGTCTGTAGCTTTAAATGCTAATGAGGAGGAGAGAGGCGGGACAAGGAGGAGAGCGGCCTATAGAGCGTCATCAACACCATCCACCAACCACAATGTTTGGTGCAGACAGGAAGTCGTGTCGGCGTTTTGTACAGTAAAAATCCCATTGTGATAAAAAAATTCCAGATCTGACAGTCTATCACCATTTCTAGCCACTGCAGGACCATAGACAGGCTCGGGAAACTCATATTAATGTTAAATAATCTCACAAAGTCACATTTTCATGATGGGGGACCTTTAAATAATATATATTAATAATAACACTTCGATCTTCCGTAGGCAATGTTCATTACTTATTTTAACAGTCAAAAATTTTTATTCCTTTTTTGACTTTACATGTTCATATTTTTATGTTTATGCATCACAAACACACAACCACATCCAGCCCTAACCCTTGGTCCACTGTGTGTGTGTGTGTGTGTGTGTGTGTGTGTGTGTGTGTGTGCAGACCGGACTGGCATCAGGATTACAGACGGCTCCTCAGTGCTTGATGATGGATACACCCTGGACTCTGAGGACGGGCTGGGCACCAACGCCATCGACAGCGCCATCTTTCACGTGCCTCAGATGTGAGTCCTGGGTGGGAACTCTGCCCTCTTTCCCCTCACTGTGACTTTTCTACAGAGGTGGACAAAGTTCTCACATTCATTTCTTAAGTACTACTACTAAGTAATACTGAACTACTTGCTTTTAAAAATACTCAAGTATTAAAAGTACATTTTCTTTCACTGCATTTTTGCATTATTGCCACAACACAAACAACACCTAATTCCTCGGACCAGCTTGTAGAAGAAGGAATTGGTCAAATGTTGCGGAATGAAATGCAACCAAGCCAACAAAGAAGTAATCTGTTTCAGTCTAATTGTACCACTACACACCCCACGAAACAGCATGGCACGTTTTCTGACATAATGTACAAAGTTCATGCATCAAGGACCGTTACTTTCCACCTCTGTTCTTCTAACCATTATTTCTCCATCAGATGAGTCCCGTCACTTCATTTCCGGAGGGTGTCAAGGGTGGCAAATTCCTGCCTCGTGGGCCACATCCCGCGAGATCATTTTATATAGATCTATTATTATGTCCCGGATAACTCTCAAACTACAGATCCCATAATGCAGTGCGTCAGTTGCCTTGCCAAATGCGATCGTTACCCTGCAGCTGAATTTGTACAGGAGCAGTTTCCACGTCGATGGCAAATGGCTTGTGGAGCAGTTTCAAATTCTTTTGTCATGCTTTTTTTATGGGATCTGTAGTTTGTGTGTTGTCAGTGCATCATAGCACCGGCCCATAATAGCAGATCTATGTAAAGTGATCTGGGATGTGGCAGAGTTTGACACACATGTGAAACTAGTATAGAGCTGGTGTGTTCTCAGTTTGGATCTGGAAGTCCAGTGGGAGGTAGTACCCTAGTGGGTAACACACCTGGCTATGAACCAGAAGACTCAATTCCCACTTAATACCATTGTGTCCCTGAGCAAGACACTTAACCCTGAGTGTCTCCAGGGGGGACTGTCCCTGTAAGTACTGATTCGAAGTCGCTCTGAATAAGGGCTTCTGGTAAATGCTGTAAATGTAAATGTAAAATGTAAAGTGTGTGTATGCAGAATAGAAGTAGATGCCATAACATATATGTATATCTATTTTTTTATTTTTATGATCAGGAAAACCATCCCCAATGGCACGGATAAGAATAGAGGAAATGACACTCTTAACTCAGAGGGTAAGAGCCTCTCACACACACCACCCACACACACACACACACACACACACCATTTGTGCCAGGGACAGCCTGTCCCATAGTGAAAAAGTAAAACGGAAACTTGACCACGGCGCACAAGTATGTAACCCGAAGCCGCTGCTCCCTCTCGGTTCTACGT
Organism: Denticeps clupeoides; assembly: GCF_900700375.1. NCBI lineage: Eukaryota > Metazoa > Chordata > Actinopteri > Clupeiformes > Denticipitidae > Denticeps > Denticeps clupeoides. The sequence continues at coordinate 1,754,015 of NC_041723.1, forward strand.
GCGTGGACATCAGGAGGGTTTCAGGAGCTGTGGGCTTGGATTACGGGCGTGGGCCGGGTCACCTGCAGTTCACCAAATCGCTTAAACAAACCACTTCTTACACCAGCAATGCCGAGATATGCCCTCCAGGGCCCACAGTACTATATTACAATATTAATATTTATTTAAAGTTCATCTTGAACCGGCGGGAATCTTACGCTGCCACTTGTTCGGTCGTCATGTACATACCAGAAACGGATCATGTTACCAGGTTACGGTGGACCAGAGTAAATAAAGGTGTACCATCACCAGCATGATTGTTTAAATGTAATTCCACCGTTCCTCTCAGTCTAATTTCTTAAACATTTCATAATCGCGAGTCCTGACTGATAAACACCTCCTATGCATGTTTAGTTACCGTTATTTCTAGTTTCACTCGGTAGGAATGGTTTACGGATTAAAACACACTTCAGTACCGCGTCAGTGACTGGAAAGGTTAACAAAAAGACTGATGTTTACGGATCGGTTTTCCAGTTTGGAATGCAGGAGTTCCACGAGCACTGATGCAGTTTGACACGTTTGACCTCAGAGCGCTCCACTCAGACACACTGATGCCTGGATCCCACCCAGAACTAATTATTCCGCTGGTCCAGTATCTCAGAGGACTGATGTGTGACAGGCGTCCACAATAACCTCTACACGTCCTGAAAATTGTAGAGCATGAAGCTGAAATATTTATCTTGAACAGGGCACTGTGTGTGTCCGTGTTTCTGTGCACAATGCAGTAGTGACCACTAGGTGGCAGTAAGATTTTGTTTCCCACTCTGAACACAGAATAAGAAAAAATAGAAGGTGCTACGGTGTTTTTATTGCTCAAATTTTCTGTGTAATTTTTGAAACATTATGAATATTTTTCACAAGTGAAGTGGTCTGTACAAGTTAAAGAGCCATTTCACAGAAGGGCTGCTGCTATTGGGAAATAAATATTTGTTGGCTAATTATTCCTTGGTTCTAATTTACTTTCTGCATAGTAATTGAACTGTATTTTGGAGTGTGTGTTTTTTGCCAGGTTCTTCTTAGTTTTAACTTTCTTTTTTTTTGTGAAAAGCACAGCAAATGGTGAGCAGTGGGCAGCCATGAAAGGTGCCTTGCTCAGTGGAACCGCAGTGGCTCCTTGGCGGTGTGGGATTTGAACCGGCAACCTTCTGATTTGGGGTCCGTTTCCGTACCCACCAATGCCTGAGGTTGCAAGTTAAAAAAAGACTCAACCTGCAGAGTAGGATAAAGACAAACTAGCTTTTTTCCAGGCATGTTTTTTACTAAATAAAGCTGATGAGTTTAAAAGATGCACATCAGGCCTGTCGCCACAAGAGGGCACAAGGGAAAGCTAATCCAAATCCTTACAAAATGATGCAAAATATTGGCCAAGATAAAAACGTCACATGGATTGACAGTAAAACATAATTAAGTGTGATCCATTCTGCCTTTCTGGCACCATTTCTGCATTGGTTTTACGAAAGATTGAGCTACAAAGTTGATACGTGGCCCAACTGTAAGACACGTTACTGTGCAAAATTACGCTTGAATAGTTGAAATATATTACTGTATTATTCATCCCATGAGTCTGTCTCCATCTGTAGGTAAGACTCAGGTGATGGGGGAGATTAAGGTGGCCCTGAAGAAAGAGATGAAGACGGAAGGCGAGCAGCTGGTCCTGGAGATTCTGCAGTGCAGGAACATCACTTACAAATTCAAGTCTCCGGACCACCTGCCAGGTAACACACACACGCATCCATTCTTGCTTTTAACGTTCAACTGCTATGCTGTGCATGGCCAGATTGCGGGAGTAACCATGGCAACGGTTGGTGTGCTGCAGACCTGTATGTGAAACTGTACGTGGTAAACGTGGCCACGCAGAAGAGGATCATTAAGAAGAAGACCAGGGTGTGTCGCCACGACCGCGAGCCGTCGTTCAATGAGACGTTCCGCTTCAGCCTCAACCCCGTGGGTCACTCCGTCCAGGTCAGACGCTGTCCTGTACTCTGCATGAGTGCTGCTCTTCATTTGCACGCAGCGCTTGATACAAACTGTACATGAAAAGTTCCTTTTTTGTGTGTGAGGGGGTGCGTTCTCCACTAAATCAGGTGGGTCCAAGCTTTCTTTAATGAGGGTCACATATAGAGAAAAATACGAATGGCTGGCCCACCCTCCAAATCTGATTCAGCCGCTATAACTCTCCATATAATCACATCATTCCGACGAATTAATATGTGAATTTTCTTGCATGAATAACTTCACCATTTTACTTATTCATTTGATTCGCTATGAAAGAAACTACATGTTTAATCATCTGGTAATGTTACTTGTTCCCCTGCTGGATACTTGGTATTACCATCCCGTTAATCGGAGGAGCGTTTTTAACGTATTTATCACCCCTCCATCCCCTTATTCTGCACGATGAAGCTTTGCTGTATTATTTTCCCACCGTGTGGGGAATTTTCTTGCTCGCCCTTAGCTAATTCTATGTTTGGTTTCGCTTGCTTTGTGAAGAAGTTGCCTTGATCAGTGCAATAGCCCCACCTTGTGTTGAAAATAAGAAGTACATTTTATCTTCATAATTAGCTACGGGCCAATTAAAAATGGATCCCAGTTGGCCCGCATGCGGTAGTTTGGACGCCCCTGCTCTAAATGCAAATCGCACGGCCACCGCAGGTCACTCAGCAAAAGATTTAAGGCCTGCAAAAGTTGGAATAATGATGGCTATGGCTTATATCAAGAAATGTAGAATGCGAAACACTGGCTGATGCTGCACAATTGAAATGCCTGCATGTTAAGACCAAACCAAAAGCGTTGTCTATTAACCCTCCTGTTATGTTCGTTTCTTAGGAACACCAATAATGTTCCTGGGTCAATTTGACCCGGGACATGTTTACTTATCCAAAAGTGTCAGAAACCAAAAAATCCCAATAAACATCATTTATATTTAATTATTAACTCCATTACTAACCATTTCAATCAATATCATGGTTCAATGAGGATAATTCACTTGTTTTTCATAAAAACTGCATTTTTAAACTTTTTAAATGTATGTTGGAAATACCTACATATAAAACAAAATAGTTTTACATGACATTGATGATTTAAAAAAATTATTTTTATGCATGTTTAATGCATAGCTGGTGTTTGCATCACATGCTGCCCAGATTTGTATGCCATATTTGGCTGGTTTGGAAGGCATATATTGCCTAAAAGGGCAGCGACCTCTGAATGCCACTAGCCTTTCTGTGGGATGCAGAGATAGGCAGGGCTATATTTCGTGCCACAATGTCTCTGGAGACTTTTCACAGAATGATTTTCTGTATTGAGTTGGTCATGACAAGCTCAAAAGCTGACTTGATGTCTGTTACACGAGTCACTGCCATCCTAGTGGGCCCTGGCACTGTCTTTATTATGTTTTCTGCAGACAGTTTTGCCTGACACATATTTGGGGATGAAGACCACTGTATTTCACAATTTTTTGATGTAAATTCCTTGGTAGGAGGAATATGAATAGAAGCTTCCTCAGTTGGCTCATAATCAGAATCATCAGACTCAGAATTGACCTCAAGATGGTCTTCATCAAGATGGACACATCCTCCTCTATTTCACTGTCGTGATCAAAGATTAGTTCCAGAGCCTCCTGTGCTGTCATCTGTTTATTTATGCTGCTCATTTTCTAAAGCTCTGACAGAGACTAGATCATATGTAGCTGCAGAGTGTAATGTTGTAGGACCCCCTTGCAGAGAATCTTTATATGTTTGGCTCTTCCCCTACTAAGTGCCCACTCAGTGTGGGTGGAGTTTGCCTACGGGAACTTTTTCTGTTCCCGTGGGCAAACTCTATTGAGTGTGGGTGGAGTTTACCCACAGGAACAGAAAAGGTTCCCGTCAAAAGTCATAACACCTGCATTCTTGCACTTACAGATGAGGTCACTTTAACCTCCACTTTGACTGCCGGGTCAAATTGACCCGAACAGTATCTGTGTAATAGTAACATGTAGGGGGGGGTTGCACATATGTGAAATGAACCATTTTTATTTTATATGTTGATTACTGTTATTAAGCCAAGCACAAGTAGTTTCATACTGAAAAAATACTTTTAACTATTTTTTTTAAATATTTGAAATTTAAAATGGGTCAATTTGACCCGCAACATAACAGATGGGTTAAACCGTTCTTTTTTTGTCTATTTTAACACCAGTAGACCTTTTATTAATGATTAATAACCTTGCACTCTTGTGCAGCTCTTCCTGGTGTCCAACGGAGGGAAGTTTATGAAGAAGACTCTGATCGGCGAGGCCTACATCTGGCTGGACAAGGTGGACATGCGGAAGCGCACGGTCAGCTGGCACAAGCTGCTGGTCAGCTCCCCACAGACCCAGCCCTGAAGCGGGCGTGAGCCGGTGAGGCCAGAGGACGAGGAGGACTAAAGGGCGCGTCACGCTGCTGTCGCCACGCGTTTTCCGTGCCAGGAAACGACCTGTGGCAAAGAAAACTCTTCTCTCTGTGTGTGTGTGTGTGTGTGTGTGCGCGTGGGTGTACATTCACTTACATCCAAGGTCAATCCATTCATCAGACGAATCTATATATCTGTATATGTAAAGACAGAGAATAATGAGTATTTTTAAGCGAAACCAGAACCACGTGAACCACGTTAAACATGCACATCTATATTTTATATGTCAGAATATGAATTCTAGAGTCTCTAGATCTATAATCTATACCGTACAGATTATACAGAGTTTTGGTATAAAAGAGACAATCTGGGCAGCTGCTGGAATGTGAGGCCAAATCCGAGGCTGTCCGTCTTTCCGGTAGGACCACGTAGCCGTGAGTGAGATGTGGGAGAGTTTCCTGCAGCATCACCGTGTGTATGATCAGGGTGTGTGTGTGTGTGTGTGTGAGTGTGTGTCTAACGCACTGCCACATGCATCTTAACTGTCGGCCATCTTTTCCGTTCGTCACATGGTTCCGAGTTTTTGTGGGGTGACTGAAGGGGGTAAATGTTCTGTACAGTGTTGTCCTCGTTGAGTATTTCAGTTTCTGTACTTGTGGAGATAAAATTATGCAAAGAAAAACAACAACAACACAAAAAAAGAAAACAGAAGCACACGATTTGTACAGTTTTGTGATGCCCATGTTTCGGTGGAACCTCGTTCTGAAAGTTTGTGTCTTTTTTTAATCTTATCATTAAGATGTCGATGTAAAATGTCTGTTTCGTCATGATTTGTAAGTGGGCGGAGCCTCCGCACCAGGCGAAGCCCCGCCCACCTTGTGTCGTCGTCTGCGCAGTCCCAGCACGTGACATCCTCCGAAAAAGTCGTGCCAACCTGTCGAACAAGCCCATTGGTTTTGTTGGGGTAATTTCTATGCAACGCATTAGGATGAGTTTTACTGCATTTTCTTAACATGAGTGCTTTTCATTTGTTAAATACTAAAAAATTATAAATATATGACTATGTATATTGTTGTTGTTTTTTTTTCCTTTTTTGAATTCTGAAATATGTTGCTGTTATTATGTACATGACTCTTATGCACTTTAGTTCAACATTACTGAACCTGCTGATTTAAATCCCGTTCAGCGCCAGAGTCAGGATTCAGGACGCGCACCACCATCATTCCCATCTCACCACCTTTATAGCAATTCATACTTTAATGAAGATGACATCACCATATTTTCCTCCGAATTCAGCTTATTGGGAATCTTGTCCTAATCGAGTCTACTGGGTCGTGTTGCAGTGAACCGTGCGAATGTGGCTAATTTATTTTTATTGGTGTAAATACATAGTGTATTTTCTATGAAAAAAGAGAGAGATGGAGAAAAAAAAAAAAACCACTGGAGCATGTGTGTGAGTGTGTGTGTGAAGCCCCGCCCCTCTGTGTATATATTGTCCGTGCTGTTCCCGTGCGTGGGCGGACCGTCCGTTGATTGGCTAAAAGCGTCTGTACTGTCAACTCATCCAGCAAATCGAAAATGTCTGGCAGAATCACGACCATTGTCAAAAAAAAAAATTAAAAAGCCAGTTTCTGTGTTTCCACGTGGATGTTGCATGGTCTGTTGGTTGTCTTTTTTTGCCTCCAGATTCTGTTGAAAAGTGTAAGAGATATTGTAAAAAAAATACAAATAATAATAAGTAAAGATTCGAAGATGTATGCAGATTGTAAAAAAGAGATATGCTTGTATGATGAGTCTTGTTTTTTCACTCCGTGTAAAAAGTTGAATTCAAATGTTCTGGTTTTGTGGTTGTCCACAGGATGTATTGAGATTATGCAAATTGTGCTGTAAAAAAAAAAAAACGACTGTTTCCCCGAGACGAAATATTAAATATTAAAAAAAGATTCTATTCCACAATTGAAATTGCCCCTGGTGTGTTTTATTATCAGTGTAAAATTCATGAATCAATCCAGATACATTTTTATCACATTTAGATGAAAACAGAGTTCCTCATTTTGAATAAATCCCATCCAGGTCGCTGTTGGATGCTCAACTGGTTTATGATGTCATAAGAAAATGACAATAACAAAAATAAATGGCTTAACATGACAAATTTAAGCAACTCTAAACATTTAGACTATTTGAGTCATTAAAAATGGGATGTGTGGAATCAGATTTGATAATATCAAATATGAAAGTTTTGTTGCAAATTTTTGACACAAATCTGATTCCAAATTGGGGCCTCAAGTTCATATTTTAGAATTTTGAGAATTGGTTGTTTAAACCGGCGGTTGCAGTTTCCTTTGGCAGGCAGCAGAGGGCGATGGAGATCAGGATGGACCCAAAGCTGCAGTTAATGCAGGATTGAAATCTTTACAGATTTACCCGTGTTCTAAATGCTTGGTGGGTCTATAATGTGCTTCTCATGTGACCAGTGGGTTCACCAATATGCTCCTCCATCTTTTAAGGCACTTCTCCACTTCTGGGCTAAAGTGGCACCTCAGTATAACTAATTCGAACCGACAACTTTCTGACCACGGGTCTGTTATCTTTACCCGCTTACTGTAATTTTCAGTTTTATAAATAGTTATATTCTGTTAGATTTCTTCCACAGTGACAAAACATCCAGCCACTTTGACCAGCAGTGCTTGCACAATGCCAAAGGGACGCTGAATTTGGGGGCACGGACTACTTACAGGAGAAAGGAATTTAGTTTTCTCATATAAGTGAACTGTTTTGGGAGAGATGCGACTTTTTGCAGGTCGCCCATGGTGTTGTGCTGAACCATTTTGGCAAAGTTAGCCAAAGATATTGAGAAAGATCTTGATAAAATATTGATGGTACAGACTCTTTATATAGGAAAGCAATCCAGTTTTGAAGCATGTGTGAGCAGTTTTGGTAGAGATATGAACTGTAAAAAAACTGTAAGCCTGACCATGAGTTGTGGAGCAGTGTTGACAGACATATTATCATTTTTTATTTGTATTCTGTGCAATGCCTGATCAAAAATTCCAAAAATCACACAATATCAAATAATTTTACCCATTCAAGTTAACGTACAGATCTCTGTTTTCATACTTTTCAGTCTTGTTACGTTGGTAACCATGATGAGTAGTTTCAGTGTGAATTTGTATGGTGGAGTTGCAGTTAGGGAAGACAATAACATTTACATTTACATTTAAGGCATTTGGCAGACGCCCTTATACAGAGCGACTTACAACGTGCTTCCATGTTACCATGGATGAAGTGATCAGTTCTGGTTCATTAGGACCCTCAACTATGAATACAATCTTTTTATTCACTCTGTTGTAGTTTACATACAGAAGTCAGACAATAAGAAGGTTACAAGTTCATCTAAATATTCTCTAAAGAGGAAGGTCTTGAGCTGCCGTGTGAAGGTGCTCAGTGACTGAGCTGGAAGTTCATTCCACCACCGAGGGGCCAAGACGGAGAAGAGTCTAGATGAGCGCCTTCCTTTTACCTTCAGAGATGGAGGGACCAGGCGAGCAGTAAGATTATGAGACAATAAGACTAACATCGGCATCAGGAGTACAGAAATGAACGGGAGAAAGACCCCTATTTTAGAGGCGCTGTTCTGCACAGAGGTGGTTTTTACAGATCTTCTGTAGGCAAAAGATGCATTAAACTCTATAATATGTAAAGTCTAAAATAAATAAAAATAAAAATAAAGTGAAGTGATTGTCACATGTGATACACAGCAGCACAGCACATGGCACACACAGTGAAATTTGTCCTCTGCATTTAACCCATTACCCTGAGTGAGCAGTGGGCAGCCATGACAGGCGCCCGGGGAGCAGTGTGTGGGGACGGTGCTTTGCTCAGTGGCACCTCGGCGGATCTGGATTCGAACCGGCAACCTTCTGATTGCGGGGCCGCTTCCTTAACTGCTAGGCCACCACTGCCCGTCTATGTGTTATTAACGCAGATTTTCTGATATACGTACGGTAATTTAGGACCTGGTAACATTGTTGTGGAGTGGAGATAGCCTGATTTATTCTATCTGTTCTCCGGAGAAGCCTCCACCTGTACAGCGGATTTTCAGGTTAAAGCTTATCGAGCATCAGCAAAGTGAAGGGAGCTCTAATGACCGTCGCTCGGCCTGAATTTTCTGCTGTGGTCACGTTTTTTAAATTTTTTTTTGCGGGCGATGGGCGGTCTTCTGTATAGCACGCCGCGTGCTTTTATTAAAACAACAGCGTTTCTCTTGTAAAAAGGCCCCGTTTCAGATTTCCAGTTAACGGCGGGCATGACGACGAGGGGAAAAGAAAGGTAGCGCGTGAGAGGGAAGATTTATTTCTTCTCCAGGTGGACTCTCCCTCGAACCGGGGAAGGAGGCCAGATCTTCTCTCTCTCATTCATCTTGGCTTTGCAGCAGAGCTGGCGCTGCTTTTTTTTTTTTTTTTAAATACTTTGTTCCTTTTTTTTATTCTAATTGGTTCAGGCAAAGAAAAATAGGCAAATATAACATTTATCCTGGTGGGACTTCGTTCTCAAGCACTACAGTAAATACCGAAGCAACATCAATATCATATGATTTGCATTACTAACCATGAAACAAAAAATGAACTATTTTCTTATCAGTCTAATAATTGGCTCCGAAACTCTTATAACACCTACAATTCAGAATGATGGACAGGAACAGGAGGGGCATCACAATAAACAAGGGAGGAGTGTTTATGAGACCCCCTCCCCGTTTTACGAGTGCATGGTAGTCCTGTTGCCATGGTGATCTGGTGTACAAGGGTAGGAAAGCCCATGGGACTGGTGTAGCTAGGACTGATTCTATACTGTGTGTGTGTGAGCATCATTGTGTGAGATCCCAGAATGTGTGAGATTACATTCTGACCGGACGCTGGATACGGTGCATTTTTTCTGACGCCGTTGCTGCTCCGCCCAGGTCTCTGGCTACTTTGCACGGAGTTGCAACGTTCTCCCCATTTTCTTGAGTGTCTCCTCGCACGGTCACATTGGACGTTGCATGATTTCACATTTTCAGGTTTCAGTTACAGCCCCACTAAACATCATGCTATAGGACCAGCGCTGCAAATAAGCAAATTGCAGGACGAATGAATTGGTTCCCTGACAGTGTGTCTTTATGCGAGTGGACCACTCTGCTGAAGCTTCACTGAACCTTCAGCAAACGGGCTGAGGAAGACATGAAGAAGCTCCAACATCGCCGCCAGGCCAGCTGAAGACCTGCCATGTACATTAACTGGCATAGAAAGAGACAGATAAATACGCGCTGAACCAGTCAAATATTTCTTTTGTTTGTTTTCTTCAAAACTTTTCAATCATGGCGCATGGTGCTTTCAAGACAAGCCCCAAATTCCCTTATTAATATCCCTCACATACCACAAGGCTGTTTTTTTAATGAAATGTCCCTGAGAAAAGGCCCCATTGGCTGGACCTGGAAATGGATCCTCCATTTCTGATGCTCCCGAGAGTCGTTTCCTGGTCCGACTACCCAGCAGCACCCATGGCTCTTTATTCTGACACCCCGTAATGAGGGGAGAGGACCTGAGCGGAGGGAATGCGAAATGGTGTTCAGCATGTTCTACCTCTCCCCTCCGTTCGCCTCTTTCTCTCCCATCCTGCTTCGCATCGATTTTTTTTTTTCTTCATCCTCGGGTCATTGTGTTCCGTCTTCCTTTACAGATCAGCCACAGCAGCGTCGCTCGTCGCCTCCTTCGCCCCTTTTCCCCTTCTCCCCTGCGCGCCTCTTTAGGACTGCGGATGGTCAATGAGAGACGTGCTAATGGAAAATCCGGGCCCCGTACAAAAAAATGTATTTATAAAAACTCCACACACCATTAGAGCTTTTCTCTCATCGCTGCTGTTCTTCTTCTTCTTCTTCTTCTTCTTCTTCTTTTTTTAGCCCCTATCAGCGCACCCTGTTTACAGGAGGGCCAGACTCCATTTCTCCATCTTCTATTGTCCTCAAGGCCGAGCTCTTTATGTTCCCCCATCAGCGGCTCACCTCTCAGGGCCATCTTCCCCAAGGGGAGGGAAGGAGGAACAGACAGAGAGGCAGAGAGGTGTGGTTGCTTAGCAATAGTCCGAAAAACCCGAGCTCCCCCAGAATCTTGTCCTGGCCCGGTCCCCGCCCCTCTTTATGCCATCAGGCGTCGGGGTGAAAGCCGAGCTTCGACGCCAGATCTCGACAGGTGCCTGGTGTAAATATGAACTCAGCGATTATGAACCACCCAGGAGATTAAATGTTAGCCGTTTGTTAAATATTAATATGACGGCAAATAGGCCGAGGCAAACTGGAATGTGCGGAACTGAATACGGCACAATTCTACAGAGACAGCAAGAAGTTCTCCACTGCGATATGATCTGTTTTTTTCTTAAAAAAATATTTATATCTTGCTTTCTTTCTTAATTGAATTTGGTCTTGACAGATGTATTATTCAAAAGTTTACATTCTTCACCGAGCTTCCATAGCTGCTTCTATACGTTACGGCCTTCAAAGTAGGCAACAAAACCAGAGAAAGATTCTGAAGTAAAAACAGTAAGGAGATGACTCAGTATAGTCCGTTCAAAAATACATTAATAAAATATAAAAAAACAGAAGAATTTGTTTCAGAACATAAAGAATTCATTATCAAAAGTAACAAAACTGGATGAATGAATGGATGGATGGATGGATGGATGGATGGATGGATGGATGGATGGATGGATGGATGGATGGATGGATGGATGGATGGGTAAAGTGATGGATGGATAGATGGATGGATGGTTAGATGAATAGGTTGATAAAGTGATGGATGGATGGATAGATAAAGAGATTAATGGATAGATAGATAAATGGATGGATGTATAGATATAGAGATAGATGGATGACTGGATGAATACAAAAAGACATGGATGGATGGATGGATAGATGGATGGATAGATAAAGTGATGGATGGATGGATAAAAGGAAGGATAGACCCGCGCTGGCTCGCTGGCTGGCTCGCTCGCGCGCTGGCCGCGCTGGCTCGCTGCCTGGCTGGCTCCCTCCCGCGCTGGCTGGCTGGCTGGCTGGCTGGCTGGCTGGCTGGCTCCCGCGCTAGCTCGCTGGCCGGCTCGCTCCAGCGCTGGCTGGCTGGCTCGCTCCCCGCTGGCTGCTCCCTTGCCGCTCGCTCCCGCGATCGGTGGGTCGCTCCCGTGATGGCTGGCTGGCTGGCCGGCAGCGCTGGCTCGCTGCCTGGCTGGCTCCCTCGCGCTGGCTGGCTGGCTGGCTGGCTGGCTGCTGGCTGGCTGGCTGGCTGGATCCCTGGCCGGCTCGCTCCCCCGCTGCCTGGCTCGCTCCCGCGCTGGCTCGCTGGCTGGCTCGCTCCCGCGCTGGCTGGCTGGCTCGCTCCCCCGCTGGCTGGCTCCCTTGCCGGCTCGCTCCCGCGCTCGGTGGGTCGCTCCCGTGCTGGCTGGCTGGCTGGCTGCTGGCTCGCTCGCTCCCGCGCTGGCTGGCCGCCTGGGTGGCTCGCTCCCGCGCTGCCTGGCTCCTGGCCGTTTCGCTCCCGCCTGGCTCGCTGGCTGGCGGGGTCGCTCCGCGCTGGCTGCTCGCTCCCGCGCTGGCTGGCTGGCTCGCTCCCCTGCTGGCTGGCTCGCTCCGCGCTGGCTCGCTGGCTGGCTCGCTCCCGCGCTGGCTGGCTGGCTCGCTCCCCCGCCGGCTGCTCCCTTGCCGGCTGCTCCCTCGCTCGGTGGGGTCGCTCCGTGTGGCTGGCTGGCTGGCTGGCTGGCTGCTGGCTGCGGCTGTGGCTGGCTGGCTGCCTGTCCCTCGCTCGCCGCTGGCTGCTGCTGGCTGGCTGGCTGGCTCGCTCGCTCGCTCGCTCCCGCGCTGGCCGCGCTGGCTCGCTCCCGCGCTCGGTGGGTCGCTCCGTGCTGCTGGCTGGCTGGCTGGCTGGCCGGCCGCGCTGGCTTGCTGCCTGGCTGGCTCCCTCCCGCGCTGGCTGGCTGGCTGGCTGGCTGCTGCTTGGCTGGCTGGCTCCCTGGCCGGCTCGCTCCCCGCTGCTGGCTCGCTCCCGCGTGCTGGCTGGCTCGCTCCCCTGCTGGCTGGCTCGCTCCCGCGCTGGCTCGCTGGCTGGCTCGCTCCCGCGCTGGCTGGCTCGCTCCCCTGGCTGGCTCCCTTGCCGGCTCGCTCCCGCGCTCGGTGGTCGCTCCCGTGCTGGCTGGCTGGCTGCTGGCTGCTGGCTCCCTCCTCGCCCTGGCTGCTGGTGGCTGGCTGGATCGCTCGCTCACGCGCTGCCTGGCTCACTGGCCGTTTCGCTCCCGTCCTGGCTCGCTGGCTGGAGGGGTCGCTACAGAGCTGGCTGCTAGATAAAGAGATGGCTTGATGGATTGATGTATAGATAGATAAAAGTAATGGATTGATGGATAGAGAGGGAGGGAGGGGTCTCTCCTCTCTCTTTCCCTCCTCACCCCTCGCTGCCGGATACGCGCTGTGGCGGGCGGAGCGCAGGTCACCTGAAGCTCCCCGGACGCGTCTCGGCGCGCAGACGCACCTGTGCGCGGCTCTAATCGCGCCAGAAATAGCCGGCCGGTTGGAAGGAGCCTCGCCGCTGCAGGTAATCTGCTTAGTCCGGGAGCGTCGCGGAGGGAAGCTGCCGTTCTCCGCCGCCGATGGAGCCGCGCGGTCGCGGCACCGTGTCGCTCCTGTCGCCGCTGCTGCTGCTGCTGCTGCTGCTGGTCTCCGTGCGCGGATCGCAGTTCCCCACGTCGCTCATGTGAGTACCGGCGTGTCACCCATCAACCTGTTACACCGCAACTCGAACCGATCGATTCAAAAACTCATCGGCTGGTGATTACGCGTGGTTTTCTACAACTTTAAAGTGTGAAATACTGCAGTGCAGCACATGGTGGCACAACAAAACGTGTCCCCTGCATTTAACCCAGTGACAGGCGCCAGGGGAGCAGTGTGTGGGGACTGTGCCTCGATCAAAGGGACCTCAGTGGTGACACCTTGACAGTTTGGGACTTGAACCAGCAACCCTGCAAGGCCAACACACCTTGGCTTTGATGTTAGGGTCTCTGGCACAGAAAACCTCGTAAAAATAATGACTCAGTTAATTCTAAAAAGAATGTGGCTCACGAGTTCATCTAACGTCAAGGCATCACCACTGCGCTCATCACGCTGGCATTTCACCAACACCGTCCACAGAACAGCTGGATGCCCACCAAGAAGTCCCGGTGACGGGCGGAAGCCTTCTCATGTGGAAGGATGTTGGGATCAGCGTGTAGGATTCACTTGTGTAAAAGGTTTCAGGTTATAACTACGCATTATAATGCAGCGCCTGCCGTGGATAATAATTCGTATGATTGCTTTTAATTGCATTTTTTCTTTCTTTCTTTTTTAAGACGTGATGAAACGCATTTTCGTTCCGGCGTCCCTTTCCCTGTTTAATTATTAAAGAGGCTCATTTGAGGCCAGTGTGATGTGGAGTCGCGCGTGGCCCCGGCGAGGGCCGCATCACCCTCGGGGGCTAATTGGCCGGGACTGGTGCTGGTGGGGGAAAGCAGTGTGGTCAGATGGAGTAAATGCCACCGCCCGCGCTCCAGTGGGTTTTTTTTCGAAAGGCAGTCCCCAGCGCACAGTCACACACACACACACACACACAAACACACACACACACACACTTGTGAGATTGGTGACAGACGTGAGGGTGCAGAAACAGTAATTAGTCACTGGAGTTGGTGTGCATCGTGGAGATGGATGGTGGGCTCGTCTGGGCTTCGGACTGGTTTGATGTTTTGAATTACATGCTGGAACTGTGAATTGAAAAAGGATATTTTATTGAGATACACACAGGGATACAGCACCATGACGACAAGCCACACACATAGTAACGCTTGCCAATGAACCAGGTGCCGATAAAGTCACCACTGAGCATGACCCCTCATCCCGAGTTGGGGGGACTGTACATGTAAGTCGCTTCGATTTCGAGGAACGCCTGTGCCTGTTACCGTCAGTTTAACGTGGGAAGTCCAGAGAAGTTCGGCGTTGCCAGATTTTGAATTTCTCAAAAAAAAAAAGTTATGTACCAGTAAGCGAATAGGGGGACGTGGTGTCTCAGATTTAAAAGTCACCTCTTTCTGAGGCCCTCTCCACACAAAGTTTTATCTGGCTTTGCATCCACATGGATCTCTAAATTGGGTTCCAAGGTCAATTTCCCTTTTCTGCCTGTCCATGTGGACAGAAAAGCAGCTTTTTTTGTGAAAATGCTGAAGTATTAGATGTATTAACATGTTCAAACTATGGCGGATAACACATTTGTGCTTGTGTTGCAGGGTGGTAGTAGCCTAGTGAACCAGAAGACCCAGGTTCAAATCCCACTTACTACCATGGTGTCCCTGAGCAAGACACTTAACCCTGAGAGTCTCCAGGGGGGGACTGTCCCTGTAATACTGATTGTAAGTCGCTCTGGATAAGGGCGTCTGGTAAATGCTGTAAATGTAAATGTAAATGGACCACGACGCCACCTACAGGCGTGAAGGGGGTTAAAACTGTGTTCGGGACGTTCTATGCACCTCAGGGGTAGCATGCTTTTTAGACTTGAATCATGCATGTGGCCGTCGGTTAAACCAACAAGACATTTTACATCAGGCCGAGCTGGTATGGCCGACGCCCCACAGAAGCCACGCGTCTCCTGACGACGTGGTAGCCTCACAAGGTGTCCCATGGTGTCCCATGACGGAGAGATGCTTCGTTCATGCTCGCCGCCAGCAACTCTGTATGAGCACCAGCTCTGCAATTACAGCGGAATCTATTAATAGGGCGCGGTGAAACGCGCCGGTCCGCAGGGACTCCTGGCCAGAGCAGGTAATTGTTCCGTCCGGGGAATCCGCTCTCGCCGACACAAGTAGGCCGCGCTCTGATCTAGTCGCGTGGGAAAATGGGTAATGGATCTGGGAGGCGGCCGTCAGATAGAAAGGCTGGCACGCGGGCGGTCAGTCGGTCAGTCAGTCCGAGGTGCGGTTCAGCATGCCGGGCGCGGCCCAGCCGTCCAGCTGGAGGGACTGTTAGTCTAATGTAGCACTGAACAGCAGCTGATGAAGGTGTAGTTGAACGTGGACAGAGAAAAATGTGAAGCACACGGTGCACACAGTGAAACATGTCCTCTGTATTTAACCCATCACCCTTGGTGAGCGGTGGGCACCATGACAGACGCCCAGGGAGCAGTGTGTGGGGATGGTGCTTTGCTCAGTGGCACCTTGGCTGATATACCCAGTAAAAATACGTCCATTGCAGCCACTGAATGAGTACAACGCGTAAAGTGAATGTTTGACATGCATGTGTCTTTTTGCATATCACCATCACCATCAAAATTATTGTTGTTAGACGGTCATCAGCATTTGAGGGCAGGAACTGACAGAAATAGCAGATGTGCTTGAAAACGATTCACTTAATTCTTATAAGATACGTCCGTCCTGAATTCATTCACTGCACCACGACCAACTGATCAGAGGTCAGTTTCTAACCAAAGCAGACGTGGCACTGTGAGGGTGAAGGGCTGTTGGAGCGGATCAGGGTTCCAGGTTCTAATGGCTGACAAACATAACTACAAGACTAATAAAACCAAATGAAAGGCAGCTTGGGGATCCAAGCAACAGAGCAGCCAGCATTCAGAAGCATCGGCCATCTGCGTAGCGCAGAAACCAGTGGTCTCCTGAAACTGGGGGGGATGATGGGAAAAGGGACAGGGAGTGAAAGACTAGAACAAATCATCTCACAAGAAGACAAACAGAAACAGATTCCAGGGTTCAGCCTCTTGTGTTGTGAGCGTATTATCCGTGTACGTGACTCAGGGAATGGAAAGTAGGAAAGTCGTTGTTTTTCTGTGTACATGGTTGAATGGCATTAATTTACATTATTTTGTGCACCCTCACACACACACACACACACACACACACACACACATTTAGGTGGCAGTTAATTAATTAATTAAATCACTGCAGTATTTCATAGTTGGTGCCAAAAAAAAACACTCTTTACTTTATATTTTCTTTCGGGAATGATGCCCCCTACCCAGTGAGCCTGGGACCCGTGCAGAAACCCCGCCTCCCCACTGGTGGGATTAAATCATTAGAGCCCTTTGATAAATGTGGACTGGGATCCCACTGAAGGCTTCATGGGAGGAACACAATGCCGAACAATAGACTCTCTTATAAGGGCACTGGGGATGTTGACTGAACACATAAAATGAGCATGCACCTGCACACACACACACACACACACACACACACAATAATTCACATGCATGCAACGTCACTGTATAGTTGTTTTTGGCGGCCTGTTTTAATTTTAGTTTTTATCTTGTCCTTGCGTGAAGCTGTAATTTATTTTTGATTTGTCTTAATCATGTCTATACTCATTTTAGTCTAATGAAGTTCAAGTCAACTAAAAGTCGGAGCATTTTAGTCTTATTTTAGTCAAACTTATCCATGACTTCTTTAGTTTAGTTTAGTCAATGAAAATTATAGTTTAGTCTATTTTTTCAATGATTTTTAATTCAATCAATATAGTATAAGAACAATAGTACAAGTAATAGTACAAGTACCTAGTAGAATAGACAAAAAAATATTATTATTAGCGTTCAAGCATTCATCATTAGATTCAAGAATACTCTACATCCATTCCAGTAGCAGCATTTCTCCCCGTTTTTCAACACACAGTCTGTTTTCTTTTAATAATATTAATAATTATATATATTATATATTATATATATTATTGTTGTCGTCTCACAACCAGCATTTATGTCTTATCTCATTTCCTCATTATGTCAAGGTTTGTTTAATAGACATTTAATTCGATATTTTGTCAGAAATGTTTTGCTTGTCTCATCAGGTTCTCTAGCCCTCCCTGACCTTCCTAAAGATCTTCCCTCATCTCCTCTAATGACAGAGGTGCAGATGCTTTATAAAAAATCACCTGTAGTTGAGGTCAGGTGATTTACGTTATCTTCATAGTCATCAACCAGTCCGCTCCTGACAGGATAGAGATGTTTCATCACACGGTGAAGGTCATTTAGGCTCGCACGTTATATTGGTTATAATATTCATGTGGTTATAATATTCAGCTATCAAAGCCTTGTTTGTTGACAGTGATGTTTCCACGTGAACAGAGATGTTCAGAGTCTAGAAGTTTGGTCCCTCCATTGGATTCTATGTATATTTTCTATATTTTTTTGCCCCCAGGGCCCCACTGATAAGAAATGATATAAATTGTTGAAAATAGTAATAGTGAACTTTTTTCTAATTCTTCTTGAAGGAACGTTGTGTATAATTTATTTGGTTTAAACAAATTCCAAAATCTAATGGTGGGCAAAAACCACTGGGCTGTAGTGGATATGCAAGACACACACACACACACACACACACACACACACACAGGGTGATAGATAATGGTGATGAACAGGCTGGTGGCCGCTGGCAGGCGGTGAGGGTGATGGATGATGGCCGGGCATCGCCAGACCTTGGAGGCTCCGCTGCTTCGTTCCTCCCTCATCAGCCGTGGGCAGCATGTTTTGCGGCAGTTAGGGGACTGGATGGACCTGGAGACCTTCCCTTTAGCCTCAGGGCTCTGCGCCTTTTAAACTTCTGGGGCTCCCAGAAGTTTATGCAATGAGGAGGAATCGCAGAGGAGTTAGATCAGCCGGGCACTTCTCCTTAAGGGTATGGGTTTTTACCAATATTGTCATTCTTATCAGTTAATTCTCACAAAATGTATGTTTTCATGTCTGAACCAGGGCTTCCATGGAACTGGAGCAGGAACAGCAAACCAGGACAGCTGAACTTTATTCTTCAGTCTTTTCAGTTAATGGCAGATGTGAACCCAAGGAGACTGGATGCTGTAATTAAAAAGAAAGTGAAGCGATACACAGCACATGGTGCACATGGTGGAGTGTGTGGGGACGGTACCTTCATCAAGGGGACCTCAGTGGCACCTTGGCGGCTTGGGATTTGGGACTTCTAGGCCACCACTGCCCCAGTAATTAAAAGGTGTTTCAGCTAAGTAATAGGTTTATTAATGGTCTTGCCCACATAATAGTCCTAAAAAACTGTGTCATGTCCTGACCTCAGTACGGTTGTATGTATTATTAGGTCTGGTAATATGCAAATATCTGCCAACATCCAGCACTATTGATGCGGTCGGGATTCTCTTAGAGCCTTTTTACATCCCCCATCTGTTGTCTCTCCTCCTCTCCTCTCCTCTCCTCTCCTCTCCTCTCCTCTCCTCTCCTCTCCTCTCCTCTCTTCTCCTCTCGTGGTTGTAGGCAGTGGTCCAGCTGACCGGTGTGGTCTGGGCTGCAGCAGACAGATGACACAGTGCTGAATAGAGCCTCACGGCTCAGAGCTGTCACTCAGCCAGGCCCAGCTGTCGCTCCTCAGACAGACACAGACAGACAGTGGGAGGTGTGACACACACACACACACACACACACACACACACCGATAGCACACACCTCTCAGGTTCAGCTTGCAAGGGTAAACGCACTGGAGAGAATTCGCTGTGGCTGTGCCAGAGGGATGGTCTGTTAAAGCTGCGTCCAGTTTGAGAAAGTGAGAGTGGAGATGTAGAACGTGTTTGTGTGTGTCAAACTCACACCGAACATGAAAATGCTAATCATGGCTGTGTTTTGCATTGCACAAGAGAAGTGAGCGGATACCATTATTTATGAATTTTACCCCAGGTCTAAAAATGATCTGTATCTGCTTCTACATGCGTGTGTGGAAACAAACTACTACTCACACAGAGCAGCTGTGTGCAAGACTTGTAGTGCAAATGAACCAAGTCAATGCTATTAATTGTGTACATCAAAATGATCCAATCATAAAATATATTAGGATTGTTGGTGATTATTTTTCTTGGTGAAGGTGATTATTTGCATATTCGCTTGTTGGTCAAAGGGCATGCTTTATCGGGGGAATGATGGCCTAGCGGTTAAGGAAGTGGCCCCGTAATTGGAAGGTTGCCGGTTCGAACCTTGATCCGCCGAGGTGCCATCAACACCATCTGCAGCAGGCAACATGGCCTCAGAGAAAGGAGCGAGCCTGAGTGCTCACATTTTTATTCATTTTTGCATTGCGATGCAAAGTGTCTGAACAAAGGCAGTGAGAGAGAGTAAGTGTGTGCATCAGTGTGAGAGTTTGTGAGTGTGTGCATCTGCGGTGTAGTGTAGACTGCAAGTCTGGCATTCAAACAAATCCTGTTAAATTTTCTGATTTGTATTGTTCTTTATTTTTTTTTTTTACAAATGATTTATTGTTCTGGCTGCTCAGGTGGCACTTTACTTTAAAAGTCTATATATCTGGCAGATGTAAAGCGTACATGTGTTTGTTTTTTTGTGTTAGTCCATTTTTTATTTTATTTTAATATTCTAAAAGCTCAAGGAGCAAGATGTTTGTGCACTTCCTAAAGGTTTTAGTTCTGTTTTTGAAGAAAGGATTGAATAAAGGATTTTTTTTTTAATCTGATTTTGTGATTAATCAAAAAACAATCAACAGATTAATTGATTATTAAAATAACATTTTAATACTAACCGCAGCCCTGGTTTAGTGAACAAGGACATGGTGGGTGGGGTGGGCTTGATGTATTAGATTGTGTTTCTTTGAACAGCCTGTGTGTCAGCCTCCCCTCTCAGAGCACAAAGCCAATCTAGACTTTAAATGAAGATGTTGAACTTGACTGTCCCGGTGGCTTTGATCCGTCACAGAGGCCTAACGGGCACCGTGTCCTCCCCAACCTGTCTGCCAGTTGGTTTCTGATCTCTGCCGCCGCTCCAGATCGATGCCCGCTGGGCCGCGCCCCACACGCTTTACTGCTCTGCTGGACCTGATTGGGCCATGAGCGGTTTGACACTTGGCAGATTGGTGGAATCAGATGTATTGGCATGGGGGGTAAATGGCACACCCTCCGCCCTGAGGGAGTAAAGTTTGATAAATGTGCCACACAGTGTAACCACACTCACACACGCTCTCTTCTGAAACATGGCGTCCGTCGATGAAGCTGATGTCCAGGCTGCAGAATGGCTAAATGGTGGGAATGGTCCACGTGATTTCCGGTGCGAAGCGGTGCGAAGCGGTGCGAATCGTTGCTGGTCTCGTGATTTCACTCGATTATGTTCTCAAATACATCGGTGAGATGAGAGTTAAGGCCTCGTTCACACAGACGTCTGAACCGGCCGTGGCGTCAGGTGGGCACAAACTGAGTGACGGCCTGAATGACAATGGGCTGCGTGTTCAGATGACGTAAAATTAATTCTATTCCGTTAATCATTAATCAGCGTCATGCAAACGGCAATCGAACACAGCAGCAAAAATGCGACAAACTCCTACCCGGAGTGGCGCTGTTCTCAGATCAGGCCATCACAGTCACTACCGGCACTACTTCTTAACTCGAAAATCATTAAGCAACGTCATTATGATACCATCGATTATTATGTCATCTGAACCGCATCGATGCAGAATTGGCCACGTCTGCATCGCTATGCATCGAGTATGAGATTCGTTTCAACACCTCTAGAGAAGATTTGATTTGTCCCTCTCCATCCCTCAGGATCAAAGAATGGGTTGAGCAGATGCAGCAGGACCTCGTCTCGCTGGCCGAAACCGCAAGTGGAGGGAGGAGCCTTGCCAAGGTCAGAGGTCAACAAGCATGCAAGCCCCCCCGTTCATGTGTAATGAAGAAAATCAGTCCCGCACGGCTGTCTGTAGAGGTTTGTTGGTGCGTCAGTCACAGCTGTGTTTCGGAGGCGGGTGGATGGGCGTGATCGAATACCGGGGTGCACGGCGGGGTGTCATTCGCCGTCAGTTCAGCCCGTGAGGAGGAATGATGCCGAACTGACAAACCGCCTCTTTCACCAGTTTATAGAATGTTTAAAGAATTTTTAATCCAGCATATTACGTGACATGCAGACGATATCTTTTTCTTTCAGATTTTTATGGATCACCAGAAATATTTTACTGTGGAATCAAACAACGCGGCACAGTTGGTGGCCAACGCTGCCAAAAACATTGAGAGACTTTTGAAGAAGAGGTCCCGGGCCCTGGAGGTACGATCCTGCTTGGCATGCTGTCAGTCAAATCTTGAAAACTGATTCCAGGCGTTCCATTAATCATCTAAATGAATATTTTCCTTAAGCGCTAATTCTACATCACATTCACTAGTTCACCCATCAGAACATTTGAAGTGAAGAGCTGATAATCTGCATGTTGGTGTGGATAGTGGGTTTACGTCCACGGTGTACAGGGGGTATTAGGAGTGTGGAGAACCGAGGGAAACGGAGGAGAAAGGGAGGAGGCGGAAGCTGCACTACACCTGGGCGTGTCACATATTGGCAGCAGGGGGTCCAGGATTGTCTAGAATGATGAAGTATATGCCTACAGGCTCCACCCCATTTATCTTCTGTATGTCAGAAATTATTAGATACCAATTAGGGCGGTTAGTTCCTCCTCTCAGCTCTAACTCACAAGGAAGCAGTGTCCTATGTTCCCAGAAAAACATTAATGTTTTCATGCAGAAAAACATTATTGCATCTTTGTATAAAAATTTCTATGCAATTTAGAATTTGCAAGCGTCCCAGTCTAGCAAGCGTCCAAAATGGACTCGTCTGTGCTTTCAATCTTAATCTTGGTTTGAGCTGTTCACATGTACTGATATGTGTATTACAAATACTTTATTATACATATTTTATCATATAAGAACATGTTTGCGTGTGTGTACACACTTGCGAACTAGTGTCCTTTCAATTATTCTCTCTCTGTTTCAAGGCCTCTTCCTTTTCTGATTTGTTCATCATTTCATTTGCATCTCCAGTCCAAACATCACATCTTTCCAGGCAGGGTGGAGTCTCTCATTCAGATTCTAAAACCCAGTGCTGCAGGTTCAACAAGCAATAATTATTTTGTCTTGTTAGCATTTGCCAACACATTGAGCATCAGATGCACATATGATGATCATATGGTGTTAGTAGCCTTACTCTGTTTTGGTAGAAGTCAAACGATGTTGCTGAGGTGTGATCTGTCTGCAGATGGCCGCTCACACCGCCATTCAGACGGCTCCGTGAATTCCAACCTCATACAGCGTAGCCTCACGTGTCTTTATTTTAAAGTGTAGAAGATCAGTGCGAGGTTTTACGCGTGTGGATGTATGCACCCCACATCTCTCCCTACGCCCTCCAGACATCTGTCTCTTCCTCAACAGCGCAATAAAGCCGCCAGACTCGCATAATGACACATGAATTGACACAATCCATCCATCACAGTGTCATCGGTATTGCATCCTCCCCC
Source organism: Denticeps clupeoides (assembly GCF_900700375.1). Taxonomy (NCBI): domain Eukaryota; kingdom Metazoa; phylum Chordata; class Actinopteri; order Clupeiformes; family Denticipitidae; genus Denticeps; species Denticeps clupeoides. The sequence continues at coordinate 1,776,755 of NC_041723.1, forward strand.
TGCTTCGTGCTCTCTGTGCTGAGTGGGTGTGTAAGTGCCTGACCTGGAACTCATTTCTGCATGCGACGGGTCTCAAGCGCCGGAGGTGCAATATTGAATCAAGACCGTGGGATTGTCGTAAAGAACCGCAGCTAATAACAATAATAATCATAAATAATGAATACCCACATGACACATCCCATGAATATTTTGCTCGCTGGTCTTCTAAAAAATATATTTTATTTGCTGGATCTGGCAACGTAAATAATGTCCACACTCAATGTACAATTTACAGAGACACACTGAATTTTTCAACCATTGAGGTGCTTATTAAACCTCACTGAACAAGAAAAGCTATGAATTTAACATATTTTGTTCAATAAAATATGATTAGATTAAATATGGGTTGGTCTAGTTTTTAACCTGTTTTATTTATGAAGTTTGCATCTACAAACCAAATGTCATTAATTTTGCCCTCTAACTTCATGTAAAATAACCATAGTAGACTGTGTGTGTGTGAGAGGCAGAGAGAAAAATAGCCACTTATGAGGTCCTCAGCTCAGTGCAGAAGGGTTTAGATGGTTTTAAGCCCCTCTGTGTCTGTGATGTTAAAATGCTATGAGCTCAGCTGCTGGGATTGGAGGGATGAGGCTCAGCTGCTTTTGCCTGGATCAGCTGAAGATGCTGTTCTTTAAAATAATGGCCAGTGTGATGTGAGGAATTGCAGCAGTGAGATAAGAGAGGATACTCTGAACCAGGTGCATAGAACCAGATTCATTTATTGTAGGCACCTACCATGGCTCTATACACATTTTTATAGGCTCCTCCCACGGCCCTATATAGCTTTTTTATAGGCTCTCCTCATGGCTCTATATACCTTTTTATAGGCTCCTACCACGACCCTATTTACATTTTTCATAAACTCTCCTCATGGCTCTATATGCCTTGTGTATAGGCTCCTCCCATGGCCATATATACCTTTTTTATATGCTCCTCCCATGGCTCTATATACCTTTTAATAGGCTCCTCCCTTGGCTCTATATACCATTTTTAGATGCTCCTCCCATGGCTCTATATACCATTTTTAGCCTCCTTCCATGGCTCTATATACAATTTTTTAGGCTCCGTCCATGGCTCTATTTACTATTTTTATAGGCTCCTCCCATGGCTCTATATAGCATTTTTAGGCTCCTTCCATGGCTCTATTTACCATTTTTATATGCTCCTCCCATGGCTCTATATACCATTTTTAGGGTCCTCCCATGGCTCTATTTACCATTTTTTTAGAGTGCACTACCCTAAAAACAAGCTTGACTTCCCTCTTCCATGTCCTGACAACTTTATTGTGAATGTGCACCCTGCAACATTCAGTGAAAGCATAACATATGGCATTTTAATATGAGTCATTGGATGCATGTCCTACAGAGTTTTAATTCTGATGTCAGGTCCTCCATCCACCATCAACAGCCAGTCATTTTCAGTAAAAGTTGAATCGACTAGTCTTGGTGTCAAATCATACTTTATCTTCTTCTACTATGATCAATGGTGGCCAAGGTGCCCCTGAGGTGCCATTGAGCAAACGCCCCGTCCCCACACACTGCTCCCTGGGTGCCTGTCATGGCTGCCCACTGCTCACCAAGGGTGATGGTTAAATACAGAGGACACATTTCATTGTGTCACTGTGTGCTGCAGTATATCACAATGACTTTTATTTTTTTACTACTTTCGTCTGCTTCCCATAGGGGCAACAGTAGATCAACTGTCTCCATTTCTCCCCCTGTCCCCTGCATCGTCCTCTCACCACATCCAAAAGCCTCCTACTAGGCCTTCCTCGTTTCCTCCTGCCGGGTAGCTCTATCCTCAGCATCCTTCTCCCAACATACACAGCGTGTCTCCTCTGTACCTGTCCAAACCAACACAATCTCCAGAACATCCCACCATAAATTGCTCCTCTAATGCACTCATTCCTAATCCTGTCCATCCTTGTCACCCCCAGCATAAATCTCAGCACCTTTAACTCCATCCCTGCCTCCGATAGCCCTGAATTTGGAATGTGCAGATCAGCAGATGTGTCTTTTTCCCCTTCATTTCTCCTACACCGCTAGACTAGACTACTAATACGAGATGAAGGGATGGCGGTCGGGGACTCGTTACTTTCACTGTAAGAATGCTCTGGAATGTCAGCAGTTGATCTGCAGCGACAGTATTAACGTTAATGTGCGGTTAGCGCCCGGCGTTTGTACACGTAGCAGGCGGGATAACGTAGTGGAGGGGGGGACAGCAGTCCGACCCGGCGGCACCAACGCACGAAGGACTTTCTCCAGGTTTCAGATCAGCCAGAGAAGAAAGAGCGTCTGCTGTCAGACGTGATCCCCACCTTTCAAATTAGATTCAGTTGATGTCTCGTAAAAAAAAAAAAAAAAATGCTGTCTGTCTTAACACACTCACACACACACACACACACAGACACACACAGAGCTGACTGGCAATATGATGCTGAATAGTGGCAGCATGTTGAGTGTTACTTCTCACACCGTTTAAGTCTAATAGTTCATTCAACACATATGATCACTTGAGAGAGAGAGAGAGAGTCACTCTCTGAAAATATGTAGATAAGATGACGATGTTGGGTCAGTGGTGGCCTAGCGGTTAAGGAAGCGGCCCCGTAATCAGAAGGTTGCAGGTTCGAATCCCGATCCGCCAAGGTACCACTGAGGTGCCACTGAGCAAAGCACCGTCCCCACACACTGCTCCCCGGGCACCTGTCATGGCAGCGCACTGTTCACTCAGGGTGATGAGTTAAATGCAGAGGACAAATTTCACTGTGTGCACCGTGTGCTGTGCTGCTGTGTATCACAATAAAAGATTATCGCTGATTATTTTCCCGAAAGCTGCACCTTTTTGCAACCTTGGGAATCTCAGTCTGTTGATATATATTTTTTTATTAACTACATTTTCATCCTGGTGAATTTGTCATGTCTCTCTAATCTTGCATTTGAACTATTTATGCATGTGTGTTGTGTTCTGCCTGTGATCTTTGAAGTGTTCATGTGAGGCGTGTGTGGTGAAAATGTACACTGATAGACTTCTGTGATTCGGTGTGTGTGTGTGTGTGTGTGTGTGTGTGTGATGTGTGCTGGCAGTGCTCCGCGCCCCCCGTTTGATCCTCTCCCTTCGGGTGATGAATTATTGAGCCTCCTCTTTTCTCATGTCCGTATGGTGTCTGTGGATGTGAGGAGGTTGTGGGTGGGGTGGGGATGTGGGCGTTGCTTCTCCACCCTATGACACTCGGGATCTGGAGGGCCAACTTCATCGTCAATCAAAAGTCTTGATAATGATGGGAGATACACACACACACACACCCACACACACTCCAAACAGTGCCCTGTCCATAATCTGATTACCCTGTACCCAGGTTAATGCACCGCACATCACTCTCAATCCATTTAGCTCACTTGAGCCCAGATGCATGATGGGATTTATTGACTGTGTCAGCGCTGGATTGTAGTGCTGTGTGTGATTCTGCTTTAACTCTGCCCACAATTCTACATTCCTTCACACGTTGCGCTATACAGGCGTTCAGCACAGGCGTTCGGTCGGCTGCGTTGGCAGTACTTTCCTGAGGAAATGGTGTATTTGTTGTGACACGTGCGCGCAGAAGACCTTATTGAATAATTCACCCTCTTCATGTTCATGTTAATAATAGATGTGAACTGTTAGCGTGAGAACAGAGATGAGACTTTCAAGGTGTGCATGTGTGTGTGTGTGTGTGGTTTTTTAAGATCATATGTTCTCGCAAACACAGGAACATGTGGTAATAGTAAAAAAAAAGGGGCAATTTTTTCTGGTCCTCACTATGACTTAAGAGATAAAAATTGTAATTAAAACCAGAATCGTACCAATAAACGGAGCAATAAACAGAGTTTATTAACAGGAGTCAGGAGGCATTTCAATTAGTTCCAATTATTTATGTATAAATCGTGGGCAACTGAGTACATTTCATCTAAAGGAAAGAAGTGGGGAAATTCATAATGTGATTTCAAATCTCTCCCACCTTGTTTAGGAGTTTTAGAGTCTGAGTTTTGCTGCTTTTTATTCCTCGTCATCTGTGTGCACTTTACTCATCATGCCAGTTGTAATTTTTGTAAAATTTTTGCCTTAATACCACATTCTCAGTTGCTCATTAATTAGGACGGTACAACCTTCGCCCTTAATTACTAAAATACTACTTTAGATTTATGTATATTCTTAAGAGAGTGAAATGGAAGTAATTACTCCTCAGCACAGCACCCAGTGCACACAGTGAAACGCGTCCTCTGCTTTTAACAATCACCTCAGTGAGCAGGGGGTGCCCGGGGGGACAGTGTGTGGGGACGGTGCTTTGCTCAGTGGCACCTGTCGATTAGGCCAACCACTGCCACAATATTCCTAACATTTTGGTGGCTATTTTATATAATCTGAGCGCTAGATTATATATCATTAGAAAGTCCATGCAAAGCAATTGAGTGCTGATGTTGCCATTGCGCATGCATGCATGTATGTGCACAAGTGTGTATGCGTATGGGTCATTAAACACAGGCTGAGCGGAGGCCGTGAAGATGGTCACCGTGTTACACTCCCTCTCCATTGCGGCAAGATTAAGTGTCCTTATTTATCGGCAAATGCGGTAAAGGCCAAGTGCTCCCCAAAAGTAATTTGTTGCAGAGCCCAGCTTGAAACTGAAGATCTGTCCGTGTTCCCACTTAAATATCAGTTTTATTTGTGTCATACTGTCCTTTCATCACTGCGCTGTTTGTTACGCGTCTCTCTTAGCCCATTAGCTGCTTCCTGCCGGTTCGGAACGGGCGCGGCCACTTCTTCGCAACGTGCCCTTATTTAGCACCGATGCTCTCCTCCGTAATGAGGGGGTTTGATGGGAGAGTCGGCCTCTCCTCAGCAGATGCTCCTGTTTTTACCCCCCTGCATCAAACACTGCGAAAGGTCTCATTTTCCCGGAGCAGATCAGCAGGAAACTGTGTGGAATATAGATACAAATATTCATCTTCAGCTTCTAAATTTTACGAACCCTCTATTGTCTCTTGAACCCTCAACCCATCTGTCAAGCTTAGTTGTGTTATGCAGATAATCAATGTTGTTCAGATTCAGATAATTGCACCAATATTGACTGAAGTTGAAAGTTCGTGTTTTTGTGTGTGACCTTATAGCATTTGGTAATAATCCAGATCATCCCGTCCTTACAGACCTTTTGGACCTGCCACTAATCGAGTCTGATCAGAGTTGTTTACTGGAACACCTTAATGAGGTGAAGATGCAAATTTTGCAGACGGCTGTGCACACATTCAGCACGCTGAAACAGATGTTTTCTGATTTATTTATTTCAGGAGTGAGATGTGTGTGTTTGGTGGTTTTCAGACAGACTTGCTCAGGCACCTAAATAGCAAGAATAACACTAATGTGACATGTTTAAGTGACTGCGTTTGCGTGTTACTTTGCTGTTCATGCAATCCAGTTCCTTTTTAATAATCAGCATTTGTAAAGATGAATCCACTACTGCTCTAGCGCCCCTGCTGGCAGGCTGTAGTACAAATATTTCATCTTTTAGGTCTCTGTGTGTTTCTGAAAGGCCCAGCTTTAGTATTTTAATAACCCTGCACACACGGTTGCCAGGTTGGATTATCTTTCATTTGAAATTCCTGCAGAAATTGCTATTTGAGAATAGTGATATTTTCATTTCATGCCACAGCCTGACGTACCAAACTACCGCACAGTTTCTCTTGTACATGTATGGGTGGTGGAGTGTGTAGGGCTACAGATGAAAACGTGTCACTTTCAATTCTTGCATGAATACTGTATGTTGTAATCTATGTGAAAAATATCTGAATATGAATTATTATCTTTAATTCACAATATTTGGGATCAAATAAAAGTCCTTCCTCTGGACAAAAGTGACTCAAAAGTGCCTCACATTCATAATAGTGAGCATTGACAGAATTTGACAGTGGCCAATCAGAATATACTGTAGAAGTGCCCCATTTTCATGATCCTACTGCTTATGGTGTCAATGATCGAACCCTTATGGCTCTTGAGGAAGCCAGATGCCAGGTCATGTGACTTAAATGCAAAAAAAAAAAAAAAAAAAAAGCTTTTCCACTTTCGGAATGCAAACATTTTTCATCCTCACATTGTCTGAAATTATTGTTCACCCGTATGATTAATACGATGAATAAATCCACTTCCTCATGGAAATCCACCTACTGCTGAGCTCATATCTGTGTGGGTTTCCTGAAGGTTCTCTGATGCTGGCTGGCTGCAGCCCTGACCCGCATAATTGGGCTCGGTAATCAGATGATCGATAATAATTACAAGAACCTTCCATCCCCGGAACGGCCCGGATTTGTGTTTGTTGCACCTGCTCTGGGCAGAACACGGAGAGACAGTTTGATTTTTTTTGGTGCTGAAGGACCACGGGAGGATGCCGCAGCCACTGCGCACCCAGCGATCGCGCTCGCGTCTTTGTGGAAGATTCCGAGGAGTGGGGAATTGGTCCCCGGGGGGCGGTCAGGTCTGGCCTCGGCTCTTAAATCCTGCCGCTCTGATACAGACCGCCGCGGGCGTTTACCGCTAGGCCCGCAGAGGAATGCCAGCAAAGCCTGGCCACGCTTTCTGTGCTTTTCCCTTCTCTTTGTTAGAGGTTCCGTTTCGTATCGGTTCCCTTTTATCCGAACCAGTGTTACAGCCTCCCCCATAATTCACTCTGGAGATCAGCACTAATAAGGCCTAATGCAATTTCTGCACAGCCTAATTCTCTAATGTTATTACATTTTAAAGCGGGCAGCAGGTGTGGGCTGTTCCCCCGCAAGGACTTGTAGCTTTTCATTCACACAGCCTCCAACGTTCAGGTAGTAACAGTGGGCGAGGTTGTTCCCAGTCATTAACACACCAGGGCTCCACGTGACCCTGTAGATCTGAAATGAGAACCAAATCTCTGCACTTCATCATAGCAGAGCAAAGGAACAGACCCTGGCGCAGGCGTTGCCAGATTCGAAATGTATCGTACCAACAGCCACCAAACCAAACATGCAGAAATCTGAGCACTTATGGGGCGGTGGCGGCCTAGCGGTTAAAGAAGCGGCCCCGTAATCAGTAGGCCCCGGTCATGGCTGCCCACTGCTCACCAAGGGTGGTGGTTAAATACAATGGACACGTTTCATTGTGTCGCCGTGTGCTGTGCTGCAGTGGTTCACAATGACAATCACTTCACTTTCATATAGCCTGATTAAAATCCGCGTTTTTCATCTTCCTCATTTTGCTCCTTGGTTATTTGTTATTCAGACCAAGATGAAGTTGCTTTTGTCTTGCGTGCTGCATGACGGGTCCGTGAATCGGGGGTCTTCTGCTGAAGTCTTCTGAGGTTTAATTAAAAATGGGATCTTTTGCCAGATAATGAGTGTGAGGCTTGTGCGTGTCGTGTCAATTCCAAAGGAGGAACGCGCCAGCACGGTTGATCGGTAGAACCAGGATTAATCAGACAAATAAAAAATAGATATATCCAGGTACCATGACAGAGTTACAGCAGGCATGTTGGACCAATGGTTTTCACGCATCAGATGGTGCGAGAACAAAAACGCAATCCAGTTGGATTTTGTTCATCTTTAGTGCAGAACCGGTCCAAACCATGCACAGTAATAATAATAATGTTTTTTTTATTTTATAAAAGATTGATAGTGTTCAGTGCTTTAAAAACTATCCACGTTGGCCTACACGACCTCTGATGGCCGCTCTCCCAGCTCTCTTTCCACTGTTTATCAGCCGGAAAGTGAAAGCATGGCTCATCGCTTATGAAACAGTAAAGGGCAGGTGGCTCCATATCGACCTGCTGTAGGAATATTAGATTTTTAATGTGAATTTATGCTGGACTGTCACCAAATGAAGGTCCTTTGAGGCTCTAGGGCGAAAATTTGTCCCATTTCGGACAACCAGACCAGTTCAACCGCTCTCTGCTCATGTAATACTGTTCACTATAAAATAAATCCACAGTTGCAATTATTTATTGCAACTGTTTCTGGAAAGCAAAAATGAGACCCAATCAGAAGATTAATTTTCATCTTCCACATTTCCTGTCTAGTTCTGTTAAATATCAACAACTGTATTCTGTATACAATGCTGCTCATCCCTCCATCCTGCCATTCCTATATAGTTTTCTGCATTTAATGTCTTCATTTCACCTTTTTATTTTTATTTTTATTTTTAGCCTTATCGTTCCATTCACAACAATTTTATCTCTTAAATGACAAGCAAACTATATATAATACAATTTTTCTTCTCACCAGACAACATATCTTGGTATGTCTATGTTCCTTGGTCATGCCACTGAAGGTCTCATCTCCTGCCTGGTGCGTAGTCTGACGATGTTTGGTGCAGTGCGGTGATTAAAGCAGGGGAAATGCCAAGTGCTATTAGTTTTGATGGATTGGCCACATTTTCTTGACGCCAAGTGCACAAAACAGGTGGTGCCCATGATAGGAGGGGTCATTAGCAATCTACTCCTCTGGTGGCCTGCAGGGTGCTGATGGCATGCTCATAAAACTTGACAAAAGCCTCCTTTTATCTGTTTCTGTACCTGTGTGCTTCTGTAGGTATACAGCTATTCTGGTAGAATGGTAATGTGTGTATGTTTGTGTGTGTTTGTATGTGTGAGCCAGGTGCAACCAGGCGCCAGGTGTATCTTAATTAAAGAAAAATATGAAGAGGGGAGGAGCTTGTAGGCATGATTAACAGCTCTCACACCCCCTACAGCTCTCACACCCCCTAAATTTAAACCCCCTCCTGTCAATGTTAACTCCAACATGCAAGTTATCAGGCGATTTAATTCCAGTGAACGTGACCACGCCCACTACCAACACCAACATGCAGGCGCTTTAATTCCAGTCAACATGACCACACCCACTACCAACACCAACATGCAGGTTATCAGGCGCTTTAATTCCAGTCAACATGACCACAACCACTACCCACACCAGCATGCAGGTTATCAGGCGCTTTAATTCCAGTGAATTTGGCCACGCCCACTTCCAACACCAACCTACAGGTTGTCGGGCTCTTTAATTCTTGATGAACTGATGAATGTAACACCCAATATGCCCACTTATGTGCACATATTCTTCTAAAATGAAATATGTTTGTATTATGTGTGACTCAGACCCACTCCTGTGACCAAGTCATGTGGTCAAATACGACACCTGCAACTTTACTGGTACAGAAGTCCTAGTTAAAATCATGCATTGACTGGTTCCTTGCCTCAAAGGGCCATGAAGAATGAGGGACGACCTGTGGGCGACGCAGTTGAAGGCCAGCCGGGATTTCTTAGCCCGAGGAGAGGTGCAGCTTCTCCAGCTGAATCATTTATGAAGAACCACTGCAAATGGGTTCCAGTTCTCATCTGCTGTCTATGAGACCGTTGCTTGGAATAAGACCGTAGCTCTCGATGCTCGGGATGTTCCGACGCGTTCATAAGTAGGAGTAATTACCGAAGGGGACCTTCATCTGCGCGTAGACCTTTAATTTTTTTCTCACTGGGTTGAATTTTGACCGGAAGGGAATTGATCTTTAATATTTAATCATTAATATGATTTTTATTGCTTCGGTTTGAATGCTGAGCGACTGTTTCAAGGACGTAAGTTGAAGCGGGAGGGGTTATGGGAGCACATGGGCTCAGTTCTCCGTAAATAAATCCAGCGACGGCCGTCTGATTGGTCTCCAGCGAAGCTATTGATTGGCCTGGAGTGGGGCTATTGATCAAACTCCAGTTGCGGTTATTGAAATGTGCTTGATAAATTGGCCGGGCTCTATATATCCCGCGGTGTCACACGTTCATGTGACGTATCGACACGTGGTGGCAGCCAGCCGCTAACAAACGAGCCGCGACCCCATTACGCGTGCAAACTCCTCCCTCGGGCACGTAATGAGAAAATGGCCGGAAAAGAACCACAAGCAGCAATCATTAAGCACTAGTGGGCGTGGCCTACTGAAGAGCCTTGGTGGTGGATAAGTGGGAGGGGCATGGCAGTGCAGCGTGAGACGAAGGGGGGGAGGTGATGCCTCGGCCCGGCCGATACTAATTTCTTGTCAGGACTTCCATGGCAACCGCAGAGATGAGCTCTGCTAACGAATGAGGCCTTTAATGAGGCTTCTGTTACCACCATTGCTATGACAACATCACACTGTTTTCAACACAACATTGTTTACTATTGCTTTCTATTCGGATTTAATATCTTGATCTCCCATCATGCCACAGTTACTTTTGAATATGTTAGTAGCCTAGTGAGTAACACACTCGACTATGAACCATAAGTCCTAGGTTCGAACCCCACTTACTACCATTGTGTCCCTGAGCAAGACACTTAACCCTGAGTGTCTCCAGGGGGGGGGACTGTCCCTGTAACTACTGATTGTAAGTCGCTCTGGATAAGGGCATCTGATAAATACCGTAAATGTAAATGTACTTGAATGTGAAACTACTACACATTTATACGTAGCAGTCAAGTTTTGACATTATTGGGACATATTAAAATGTGCCTAACAAAAGTAGGCATGGGCATGGGCTAGAGGTAAACAGCAGAGGTTTTCCATATGGATGTCATCCACATGACTATAAGTTTTATTAATTTATTTCTTATCCATTTCTTTATTTCTTATTCAACATTTAGCAATATTTAATTAGTCTGTTACAGTAGAGCGAGTGAGATAGAGATTGGACCTACCTACTCATGTATAGGTCTTACATTTTTAACATTATAGAACAAAAATGAAGATGCAAACTAACACATGTGAGGTTATGTAATAAACAAAAAGATCAAGATTTGCGTCTCTCCAAATCAGGGAGCTTTTGCTGTGATGGCAACATTTCACACTCTCATCTTCTCTCAGTTGGACGACGGGGACAGTTTCCAACAGTCCTGAAGGTTCATGCTGAACACTTTCTTATCATTCACTCATGTTATCGAGCATCTCATCAAGCGGCTTTTGATATCAACAGTGAACAAAGCAGCCATGAAGGTAAAAATAGGAAAAAGCATTCATCAAGCATTCTTCACTTTCTCACGATACAACAAACACTGAAGATGTTTCTTCTATTGGATTCTTCAAAATGGCTCCATCTTACTCTCCATAGCCGCCACAGAGTAGGGGCGTCCAGACTTTTGCCTGGTAGTGTGTGTGAAGACAGCACATAACATTTTATTTCGGGTTTTACTGTGGCTGAAGTCCCACTGTGATCCTTGACACGTGTGATCTCCGGCGCTGGTATAATTGGAATGGGGGTTTTCTACAGAGATCAACTGGCTAATACGAGATCAACCCAGCGGCGGCGCTCAACGTCTAATTAACCTTTCCCGACTGACCTCGCGCAGTAGAGCGGCCTGGCCTTTCTCACTCGAGTGTTTCCACTTGCTGTCGGATCCGGGACAAGTGGCGTCGGTGTGATTGGGGAAAGGCCACAGTCGCTGTTCTGAGCCCTCATTACGGCGAATTCCACTCTCCTGTCCTCGTCCTCCACGTCTGCCTGACGGTGGTGGATTATGTGCATTTGATATCTGGAGGGTGCCACATCATGTCTCTCATCTTATCTTGTCCTGGGTGTGTGTCGTGCTGGTACCATGTACTATCCACACCTGTCCATCAGTGCACGGTACCAAAACATGGCCCTGGGGTCACCTGACACGTCGCCTTGGTCTACAGCTGATGTTTCAGGTGTCCCATTTGGCCCACAGACACGTTTTCTACATCGTCGTGTGTGTTCTTCCTGGTTATCATTTTTGCTGAGTCACAGAGCATGAGGAAAAATACACCGCCTGCAGGGGAGCTGCATCCGGCACCGCAATCTTTCAATCATCCTTTTTAATATTTCATGCAGAGTCCATTATGCTAAAATGATCTTTGTGTTATGAGCTATGTAAATATTTCAGAAGAAATAAACCTTTCATTATCTTTTTTTTTCTATTTTATTTTTTTCATTCTTAATGTCTAAGTATTCATATTGTGTGGCAATGAGTAAATATCAGTTTTAGTGGTTCCTGGTAATGCAATGATGAACCCCTTCCAAAAAAAAAAAGAACTATGATGATTAGACTCAGAAATTGGTCAGCTTGATGGTAGGAGAAGATGAGGATCCATGATGTGCCTGCACCAACCTTGTTTAATATTAATGAATGAAATTCTGGAGCATTTACCCCCTGGATGGATTTTTTTTTTGCATACATTCGTGTTTCAGTCTGTAAATAATGTCTGCTGAAATGCTGTACTCCATGGTGACAGTAAAAGTGAAGTGATTGTCATTGTGATGCCCTGTAGCACAACAAGAGGTGTCCTCTGCATTTAACCAGTCACCTTGGTGAGCAGTGGGCGGCCATGACAGGCGCCCGGGGAGCAGTGTGTGGGGACGGTACCTCGATCAAGAGGACCTCAGTGGCACCTTGACGGGCCAGGATTTGAACCCACAACGTTTCGATTAGGCCACCTTAGGTCTCTGTTCTTGCTTTTTCCCTGCCTACTGCCCTGACCAGTCACATTATTTCCATCACATGACTTTTTGAGCTTTTGCTTTATGAGCGTTATTATTTTATTATTCACTGGCATGGTGAAACACGTCCTGTGCTGTTCAGTAAGACAGATTTAATATTAAAAATCATGCTTTTATCCAACTCAATCACAACGGAAGAGGTTTCATGGTGTCTCCTGCCATCGCATAATTCTGCAGTGTAACTGTGGATACGTTCTGTCCATCCAGTTTTGACCCTTTTTGGGCTGATTTATGACCGCAGCAGGAAGTTTGGGTTTTCACATCATGAAGAATTTGTTACATTTGATGAATTGAAAATTTTTCAGTTGCCCCTAATGCATTCCTGTCTGTCTGTCTGTCTGTCTGTCTGCAGGCTCTGGCCACAGCTGCTGAGAACCTGCAGATGCAGCACCAGTGGAAGGACGACTTTGCGGTGAGGTTCTCCGTGATCTTGTGGTTTTATGCGTGATGTTGGAAGGCCTCTAATATCTCATCATAAACGAGCCTCTGCTTGGTGGGGATGGAATGTAAAATTAATGAGTGGCGGCGCGGCCGGGGCATGGCTGGAGGGGCGCGGGGGTGCAGGCAGGAGGGAATCTAATCAGGCGCACAACTGACCCACTTTGTGTGGAGGTGAGGCTCATTCTGGTGAGGTGGCCCAGCAAGACAACTGAGTGTGAGTGTGTGAGTGAGTGTGTGTGTGTTAATGGACCAAATCTCACTGAGTGCCTCCTGCATATGTATCTGTAGATTTCATTTCATCTCACGCACCCTCAGCGTGCGGTTAAGGGTTTGATTTCCCCTTTCACACACATATACACACACGCACACAGGTCTACTGTGTCTTTGTGTTTTACACACTGGTTATGCGAATAGTTGGTAACAACCTTTCATGGCTTGCACGGTAATTATTTTAATCACATTCTGATGAGTTTGTAGGCAAATTATCATTTGTGCCTATTTTACTAATTTTTCCTTGAAGGTGGGTGTGCCTGCCATGCAGGGAGCATGTGAGCAGCAACCAGTAGATGTTTCACCACAACATAGCCCACTACTGATTAGCCAATGTGTCCATAAATGTGCTTGGGCCTTGAGAAAATCAACATTTTTTAAAATGAACAATCTAAAGCTGCGGTGGCTCGTCGCCAGACGTGTTTCCCATTCACTTCCCCACACTTGCCTCTGAAATAGTTGTATTCCTAAAAACTAAATAACAATTAATTATTTGCAAAATGAATGAACGCGTTGGTTTAACATTTTGACTCGATTTACACTTTTTGGTCCACAGAGTATTGGCATTAAGTATTGTCTGAATGATCCAACATTATGACTGACATTATTGTCATTCAAATGTGTGAAAACAGTGAAACATGATTTTGATTTTGTTTCTGTTTATGATGATAAATATTGGCTGATAATAGTTATAGTTTATGGTATAAATGGACAATACTGGTGCTGAATGGGTGACCGGCCTATTAACAAAAAAAAATCACAGTTCTCCATCTTGATCTTTCATAAAAGGGTCGCCATGGTTGTGATAATGCGTGGGCTTTAATTGTCCAGGGTGGCGTCGCCCCTCGTTTTGGCATCCAGGGTGAGAGTGGAAGCCTTGGGAAAATCTTGAGAGAAATTCAATTGAAAAGGGCTCCGGCTAATGAGCCGTTTCTAAGGACACATCCACAGTCAGACAGGATTTAGCAAGTCGTTGAGGAGCTGGAACACTTTTGTTTCGATTGGTAACATGGCGGGCAGCCTGAATTCATTACGTAAAAATGTCAAACAAGTTCTCCCTTTTACTTTATGCATTTTTTTGTGTTTTTAGTCATATGTTAAAACTGACACTTTGACGGCATCTGGATAGTTTAGTTCAAGTTAAAATAATCTTTAACAGAATCAGGTAGCACTTTCCACTCTTTCATTTTGTCAGTTTCAGCTTGTCAGACCACATGCATGAACAAGTCACCAGTTAACCTGGTCAGCAGCAGTGTTGTTTTCGTCGACGAAATTTATGAAGAAATACCTTCAGCAACAAACCTTTTTCACGTGATTAAGATGAGACGTAAATGCTGATGATAACCACAATTAAATATGTTGCTGACGAATAAAAAACTAGACTAAATATGGTTTACAAGATAAAAACTAAACTAAAATGTTTCTTTATTTTCATTGACGAAAATGAGCCGTTCCACTAGTGTATTTGCTTTATTTTAATGTGGATTCTGTTTCCTGTATCTTTGCACAGATGACGTCACTTCCGTAATTCCCCATCACGGCATTAATTAGATTTCAGGATAAAATATTTATGAATAATTCTGACTAAAATATGACTAAAATGCTCAGGCTTTTAGTCAACTGAAAATTGATAAGACTAAAATAATATGAACGTGACTAAGACTAATAAAAACTAAAATGACAGCTTGATGCAAAGTCTAGACAAAACCTATAACAGTTGAGCTGTAACAACGTGCACAACGTGGACGTGAGTGCAGCGGTGACGTCTCTTTCCTCTGTCCTGCAGGAGGGGGACATCGTTTACTACAATGCCAAGGACAACGTGAGTGCAGTTTTCTTTACTCCGATATCGCACTAGTCTTCTTCTATTTGACAAACGGCCTAAACATATCCTATGACCAATATGATCAAATTATCGAGCCCTAAACAACTGGACAGGGAGATCAGTGGATTACAAGTGATTGCAGTCATGGAAAGTATTGTTTTTTTGTGATCACTGTTCATCTACTTAAAATAATGTTCTTTTTTTTCATAATTTACTCATTACATACCATATTATATCAATATCGGCAACTGGAAGTGTAAAAGGATACGTAAATTATTTTGGAGCTCAGTTTAAGACATTGAATGCTGAATATTATGGCTGAACGTTACACACTCACACACATCACGCTCTGCAGTGTTCTCACGTCCCGCTTCCTTGCCCCGTCTTCCCCCATAGCTTGATGTCAACGAAACGGAGGGAAAGAAGAACCGGATCCGGCCAGATTTCAAGGAGGACCCGTCATTCAAGCGCCTCACGTCCTACAACCTGTCAGCGGTGCACATACCTACAGACATATATGACGGCTGTGAGTAACACCCTCTGACACGGGGGTTCTGTATGCGCTGATGGCGGGGAGGACACACACCTGTCAGTGTAGAACTGCATTTAACTTTTATGGCTTTGTTTGAAGAACTACTGGTCCAACTTCAGTGATGATGATGACAATGGCACATTTCATGCAAACACACCTGAAACATGTTTTTTGTTTATGTAATTACACAAACACACACACACACACACACACACACACACACACACACATAGTCATTCAGTGTTCAGTTGTCCTCTCTGTTCTGCAGATTCCATACTGAAATGTGATCTCTTCAGCTGTTTTTACAAAAGGTTCAGGGTGTGTTTGTGTGTGTGTGTGTGAGGCAGAGAAAGGTGAGTGGAAGGCAGGGTCATGCAATATGTTTCTCAGCACTGAATGCATGCTGGGTCAGCGTCTGGTCCTGTGGCTAAAGACGTCCCTAAAACGCCGACCTTGCCATGCTAGTACAGAACACACTCACACACATTCACATAAAGTATATTATAAATATACACACATATACACACTCACATAAAGTATATTTTAAATATATACACATATACCATAGGGCAGTGGTGGCCTATCATGCCGCCAAGGTGCCACTGAGTAAAGCACCGTCCCCACACACTGCTCCCCGGGCGCCTGTCATGGCTGCCCACTGCTCACCAAGGGTGATGGGTTAAAAGCAGAGAACTTACAATGAGTTGTTACAGGGAAGTCCCCCCTGGAGCAACTTAGGGTTAAGTGTCTTGCTCAGGGACACAAGTGGGGTCTGAACCTGGGACTTCTGGTTCATAGGCAAGTGTGTTATCCACTAGGCCACTACCACCCTATATAAATATACACACTCATACACATTCACATGACTCATATTATAAATATACACACATATATACACTTTGCATGCAGAATATTATAAATATACACACATTACACACAAGCAGCAAGAACCTGTCAAAAAAGTGCCATGGTAATTTCCCTAATTGGTAATGTTTGTGTGTTGTGTTGAATGTTCTGAGGCATCAATTAGCCATGCTGGTGTCTAGAGCTGTAATCAGGCCTAAAGAGTCAGGCCTTACCCTGCCTGAGCCCATCAAAATTTGGCCCAAGCCCGACTAAATCCAACCTGACCCAAGTGCAGCTTTTTAAAAGCCCGGCTTTCTCTGTATGCACTACAAGCACTAGACTTTAGCCAGAAATGTACTTGCTGTGAGCTACATATGCCTATCCGTGCATAGCTGTCTGTACACTTCGTAATCTGTAGTATGTACTCTTTACCACCAGGGGACCATGTTGAGGCCGCAAACCAAGATCTCGCAACACTGCATATATAAAATATTAAACATCACAGGTATCTCATCTGTACACGTTCCGTTCATTTTTGAGTATGTTCACAAAAACACAGGAAAAAAACACAGGAAACAGACCAAATGTACATACCTACATAGTTAACAGCAAGTTTATTTCTTCCTTAAGAGGTTAAGGAAATATGTGGGTAAATCAGAGGGTTTAAAACATAAGATAGCCTCCATTTCACCTTCTCCGCATCCATTTTCGCATCTCTCGTGATAACTTATCACCTGACGACGGTGGACGAAAATGGAAAATAAAATAAACATTTAAATATTTAAATATTCATATTTCATCAAACAAATTTACATCATGCCAATCACCAAAGCACCAATGTACAAGCAGCGAATCACAGGAAAAGGATGGGTACTATAGACCGGAAGGTCGTCTTTGCTGACCGATATACACAGTCTGTACTGTGCATCGTGCTCGACCCGACCCGACTTATTTACAATATTTATACTAGAGCTGTAAATACTGAGCTGAGCCCGACCCAGTTTTAGCAATTGAGTCATTTGAGCGTGTTGCACAACAGCAGAGACTCAGCTCAACGCGCTTCACGAAAAGCAGCAGCTGCCCCCTTCTAAAAACACCGTGAGACATATTTTCACAGCGCAAGGGGCGCAATGTCTATGAAACACTACCACTAAATTGCTGATGATCCGTATTCTAGAGAGGAGGAGCTAACTACCCACCCAGACCTTTTTTATTGGTGTGGAATTATTTCTGAAGAACTTTAATTATGTTTTCAGAATCATAGTTTCAACACATGACACGCTCAAGTGATTATTTACATTTACATTTACATTTAAAGCATTTATCAGACGCCCTTATCCAGAGCGACTTATAACGTGCTTCCATGTTACCATCGATGAAGTGATCAATTCTGGTTCATTAGGACCCCCAATTATGAATACAGCCTTTTTATTCACTCTGTTCTAGTTTCTATACAGACGTCAGACAAGAAGAAGGTTACAAGTTCATCTAAATATTCTCTAAAGAGGAAGGTCTTGAGCTGCCGTGTGAAGATACTCAGTGACTGAGCTGTTCTGACCTCGAGGGGAAGTTCATTCCACCAAGACGGAGAAGAGTCTAGATGAATGATTATGATCTGCACATGTGTATGTGTGTTTGGTATTTCTAGACTACTGAAGGTCCAGGCTATTTGTCCTGGTAAGTGGAATTTAGGTGTAGTTTTGGGAACGGGTTATTTTCAGGACTGGAGGTACTACCAGAATACCTATAAACCTGAAAGTCAATGAGAGAGAAAAGCATTGCAGTGGCACGGAAACACACACATACACACACACACACACACACACAGACATAAATGTCTGTGGCCCTTTTCTCCCACTGGGCAGAAAATTGGATTTTCCCGGATAAAGCGGCGTGTTTTAGGGAGGGTGCCAGGCGCCAACAAAAACTCAGGGTCATTAGGAGAGATAACAGACAGATTTACACCGGCCTGGGAGACGCACGGAGAGGAAGTGGTGTTAACGCGCCCCTCCGACAGAATCCACCGAGGGGCGCCGCGGAACCAAACAAATGACTGGCGCGCTGCAGTGCCATCGCAACTCTTCCAACTTTATTGACGCCCCAAGACTCATTAGGTGCGGTGAAATGTGAACACGGCCGGAGAAGGTGTCATATCTTGTGGATTTGGTCAATCTATGGTGGATCAGTTCTGACGTGCGGCCCCAAGCCATCGCAGCTCCTGCACCATGTCTTATAGACGGCAGTAGACACTCTCTCCCGACCTCCTCTGTACGTGCTGATGAAGAACATCACGCCGCCGGGGTGTCCGGTTATTATGCAGTTTGGCATCTGTCAGCCTTTCCTCACGGTTTACCTCTCTTTAGAAAGCGTTTCGGGGTGTCACACAGTAGTCCTACACGTTCTAGCTGCTTCCCATGTTTCTCCATGCTGGAGATCGTTTATATCCGTTTCAGCCGGAGACATCTCTGGAGAGGGAGGGTAAAACTCTTCCTCGGCCCATTTACTTGCGCGGCACGGCACGGGAGCAGACAGAAGATTTTTTCCAAATGCAGCCGCGTCTATCTGCTTTAGAACTCGCCGCCTTGGAGGACGTGTCCCCTTGAGACGCCGTGCAGATAAGATTGTTTCTTTCCATTGTTCAGTTTTTCAGCTTTTTGGTGATCGTAATCTGGTGGCAGTGATCTACGCACAAACTCTGACCCCCTCGGCTGCCAGTCACCCTGTTTAAAGGGGCCGTAGAACGCGAATCTGGCATCACCTCCGTCTGGTGGATGGAGGTGAGCTGAAACAATGATGTTCCTTATGCTAATTCAATTCAAGCAACAGACGGAGGCAAAAAGAACAGATTCTAAAATCTTCGACTGTAGACGTAACTCTCCTGCACCCCACGGTGCACGGCGCCCCAGGAAAGGGCTAGAACCGAGGAACCCCCGCAACGCCGAGCCACTCCCGCTGTGCTGTACATGTGTTGAAAGTGAAAGCTGGTAATTACATCACGGCCCCGATGACTGAAGCTCCCGTACGACGGGTGTACGGACCTGTTGGAAACGGAAGGGTTCTGCAGGCGATTTACTGGCAATAAAGACCCACATTTTTTAATATAACATCTAGCACCTTTAGCAACTGTTTTCCCCCCAAAATCCCAGCTACTTCCTGCAAGTGTGCTCTGCACAACCAATCAGAGCAAAGCTTATATGAATGTCAGGTCTGGGCGTTACCCTCCTGGACAGCACTGAATGAAACACTACCACGTTTTCACACTTTTTTATTACAATGTTATTATGGTGTACCTCCTCGTTCTGTTTCGTACTGTGGACAACTCCACTTGTAGACAACTCCACTTAACGCAATATGTTCGTGTTTGTGCAGCCACCATAGTTCTGAATGAACTGAACTGGACCGAAGCTCTGGAGGATGTCTTTAAGAAGAACCGAGAAGACGACCCCACCCTCCTCTGGCAGGTTTTTGGCAGCGCTACCGGACTAGCTCGCTACTATCCAGGTACTTATTCCGTGGGCACATTCACCAACCTTAAACTCATACTTAAATTGTGTCTTCATATTTTGTGTCCATATTTTGTGGCCTATATTATTTTTCAGTATTTAAAAAAGTTTTGTTGTAGTTAGATCTTTTTGTCTATTTATAAAAGTCTGTCATGGTCCTCACGGGACCACACGCCCCAACAGAAGGGGCATAGACACCCCTGGAAAACCCCCACAAACTAGAAACCAATGGGGTGGTAGTAGCCCATAATGGGTAAGAACTTTGCCTATGAACCAGAAGAGCCAGGTTCAAATCCCACTCACTACCACTGTGTCCCTGAGCAAGACTGTCCCTGTAACTACTGACTGTAAGTCGCTCTGGATAAGGGCGTCTGGTAAATGTCGTTAATGTAACGCAACCCCCAAATAAGTCCAGAACTATAAAAAAAACACGGCCAGGACATTAGGTCTTCGCTCGTTCATAATTAGAAATTTTCTCTGTGCTTCTGCAATTCTTCTGAAGGATTCATGTTTCCTGTTCCTGTTTGGCTTTTTCCCTGGACTGACACGGATTCATGGATTGACCCCTTCTTGACTACTCTCTCTGGCCTCATTTTGTCTCTAAAAATGTCCGTCCAAACTGACCTTGCGTCCACACAGAAACGGCGTTTCAGGGGACCCAGATCGGTTGTTTTCTAGCACGGGCTCCAGAGAGAATTTCTTTTTTCCTGGTTGGGGACGTATTACCAGACTTATAACGACAAACCCAATGGCGGATAACACATTCGTGGTTGTGCTGCAGCAACTGCAAGGAATCCTCTCTGCGCTGCACATTTCTAATGAAAAGACAGGGGGACGGGGAGTTACAGCGCCACTTACAGGTGTGGAGGGCGTTCATTTCTTTGTGTGAATGTCAACATCTCAGATAACGCTCCCATGTGGACGCAGGTTTTTCAGAAACCGAACTCCTGTTTTAGAGAAAAGCGTTCTCGTGTTCCACCGTGGCATCTTGAGCCGTGGATACACCGTTTTGCTTTCCTCGATAAAACCCTGCCTGCCTGCCACTGTCCCCACCTCACAAAGTCCCACCTTGACCCTGGATTTGGAGAAGGAATGCAGGAGCAAAGGGCGTTGCCAGATTACAAGGTTTTTAATCCAGCGTTTCAAGATTAGAAGAAATCAACTGTTAAATCAATCAGAACTTGTTTAAACCTTCCAACAGGAATAAGAGGTTATCCAGACCTCCAGACCTTGAGGCACCTCAAACCACAGAAGCACTGTCGCCTGCTAATGACAAGTGTGCAGTGTGAACCATGCAGTCTTTACATGAACAGGCCCCGAAAATGTCACCGCTGGCAAAGAGCGTGTAATACACTTCCACTGTTAAGACTGAGGGCGGTGAATGAGTGAATAAGCGGGAGAAAGGTAGGTTTTAAATGAACACCGGAGGCCAGATGGCGGGCCATGATGTTTGAGGGATTCATACAGTGAAACCGTGTAACGCTCCATACTAATTTGAGTTAAGGGTCAAAATCTTCTCCCCTCTCAACGTCCAGCATCTCCATGGATGGACTCGAGGAAAACTCCCAGTAAAATTGACCTGTACGACGTTCGGCGCAGGCCGTGGTAAGCAGCTCGCTTCGTTTTAATTATCGTTCTTGATTTATTAGTATGAGCGTAGGGGAGTAGTCTGTTGATGCTGCTGTTGCCATTTTTTTTTTTTTTATTAATATATGAGACACTCTGCGTGTGTGGAGACGTTTATTGATTTTTCTCTCCTCCGTTCACAGGTACATTCAGGGAGCAGCTTCTCCCAAAGACATGCTGATCCTAGTAGACGCGTGAGTACTTCCCATATTTCTACAGGCTCTGGACACTTTATTGGAGACACCCACCCTCTGTTTCCTGTTCATGTGCTGAACACTACCTGATTCATCTGTGGTCAGTTCCTGGCCATCTCTGCTGACCAGATAAGGGTGTGGCATGTGACACTCAGGTGGTGGTGGGCGTATAGTGGTCCACTGACCATTAATTAAAGTTTCTTGTATACGCAAAGCATAAAAAATTAGGCTATTGGCTACAGCTGACAAAGAAATATCCTTTTTTGTCGGCTTACCGCGGTGTCAGGACTTTAACAATGCAAATGTGTGTGTGTGTGTGTGTGTGTGTGTGTGTGTGAGTGCACGTCTGTGAATATAATTTATCCAGTCAAGCGCAGTGAAACCCATGCCTGATGCGCCGTGAGTTATCCCATCGCTTTAATAAATGTGTGCCAGCGATGCGGCGTTCCTCATGAATCTTTCATTTAAACAAGCAGCGAGCGAGAGACGCGGCGTCCGGGCCGAGGAGAAAATGAGTCGCTGTCCGCGGTGAATGAGCTGATGCCTCCAGCCTGCCGGAGCTTTATTCGAACATGCAGTGATAGTTTCTGTGGATTATGTGTTGTGCACCTCAGTCGTTATTGTGGATCTGCCCCCCCATGTGTATGCTGCATGTTGTTTTAATGATCACCGAAACGTCTTCTGTGGGTTTATGTTTATGCATGCATAAAATTCCGTTGGCACCTGGAAATTTGCCTATAAGCAAATTTTTTTGGAGATGTCCCTAATGAAAGCGTGTTGCTGTCGTGCAATTGGGTTTATTTAGTGTCTTTGCGGTGCCAAATGCAATATTTAGTAATTTAACTAGGGCTACCATTGGAATACATTTTCATATAAGACAACAATCCTCTGTTAATGATAAATAAACCAATTTAATGTCATCAAACCAGGTCTTTACTGGTTTATGGGAGGTGTCATGGTGAATGGTATAATTTTTCTGAAGCTGAACGTGTTGAAACCGTGTGGATCATTTGAATGACATCTGCAGGAGTGGCAGTGTCTCTGGATTGACCCTGAAGCTGATCCGAACGTCGGTGAGCGAGATGCTGGAGACCCTCTCCGACGACGACTACGTCAACGTGGTGTATGTGAGTATGGGGGGGGGGTCGAGGAGGGGAAGCTTGGGGTCGAAGTGGTAATGAAATATGGATCTGCACTCGCCACTTGAAAACGGGGTTTAAATGAGGAGACCCTGCAGGTCTCGCCCCGCCGAATTGGAATGTGTCTGGGAAAGCGGGCGCGGAGAGCGCGGGCGGTGGCTTCCCGCGAAATGCCCATCCATCATCCCCCCCCTTCTGCATCCAATAACCCCAAGTGCCACCGCCATTGATCAGCTACGTTTGATGTTGCTGTTTCGCATTCGAGGCGCGCACTATCAAAGTGACCAGAGCGCCGCAACCTGTTGAAGGGTCTGTGCCATATGGCATTTCGGCAGACATGAAAGCATGAAGAATAGGTGGAGCAGCAGAGAAATAAAATCAGTGACGCTCAGCAGACAGCATTCAGAAGCTGGGAGGAGAAAGGTCCGTAAACACTCTCCGCACTGTTCCATTGTTCCACTGTTCCGCTTTTTCAGCTTCTGCTGAGATTAAAAGTGGCCTGTTTTGAACCGCTGCATCGCTGCGCCGACGAGGGATCTGCATATGGAACGCCGTCGTCCTCAGGAAGCTGTAGACGGCCGGTCATGCTACTCTCAGATGTTTAATAAGATGTGGACAGTGAAGGTGACACTCATTGGTTTCCATTCATTTTGCTGGAACTATAGAAGTTGCTCAATATCACTTCACTCGATTGAATATTGATCGGTGGGAATGCTTTGATCTTCTCAACTCAAGGATGAGCATTTACATTTACATGGAGAGACACTTTTCATACAGTATGCACATTATACTGCACACTCTTCATATAGTATGTGTTCTATACTGCATGCTCTTCATACAGTATGCATTTCATACTGCACACTTTTCAAAATGCATGCATGTTATACTTCATGCATTTCATACTGCACACTCTTCATACCCAATGCATAATGCCAGGTTTAAATAATGCATGCATTTTATACTGAACTCTTTTCTTACTGAATGCTCATCATGAAGCAAACCTTTCATACTGCACACTTTTCATACATGCATTGATTTTACTCACTAAGCACGTGTGCCCATCAGCAAGAACGACTGGATTGATGTATTTTAGTGCTTTAGGACACGGTGATGTCACAGACCCAATGCCTCAGGGTGCTGTTTGCCCATCGCCCGGATCATTCTTCACCCAAATTACCCATAAATCCACTGGTCATTAACACTGGCCCTGAGAGAGTGCTGACATTTGGAGGATCACACAGAGACATGCAAACCTTCCCCAAGCATTTTAAATCCAACAAAAACCCACATTCTGTTTACTTGTTTTATTGTGGGAGGACCGCATACATTTTTACTTTTTCTTTTTAAAATTAGGACACATTATCTATACCAGTATAATAGAATTTTTTAAAAAGCATGACCTCTTTTCTCCGCCTGCCATTTCACATGTGAGATGGGTCATGATCACCCACGGGCTCGGTTTATCAGGACCAGCTGTCCGTCATGCACTGTGGTTATTGTTGATTCCGTATGCTGCATTGTTTTCTTCTGTTTTTTCAGCCATCGGACTGTTGTGTACTTTCGCTATAATAAAACTCCCTGCAATTTATGATGCCGGGAGCCTGTGCCTTTTCCTTACCCTGACTTGGCATTACAAAAACATATTTAATAGCAAGTCACGTTAATCTTCGCATTTTACGGCATTTTAGCAGAAATGAATCAGTGAATTTGACACTTTAAAATAAATAAGTGCAATAAACACTAATGCCTTAATATATTTCACTTACAAAATGTATCATAAAGATGCAGCCGGGCCATGAAGGAGTCAATTATTATTATTTTCAAATAGTTTTTCTTCAGACTCGCAGAGATTAGACATAATGAGCGACCAGATGAAGAGATTTTGGTGGATCAGCACACTTGTTCATGTCATATTTTTAAACATGCATTGCAGCAAGCTTTAGTCTTAGATTTAATCACAATTGGTTCATGCAAAGCGTGTAATTTGTCACAATTCTGTAATCAGTTGGCATCCCTGTTAATAACACACACACATGCGCAAACACACATACACACACTATCCATCATGAGTTTCTCCTGTCAATCAGAAGAACCCATGTAGGTTTCTATCTCCTCAGCTCATCTTGCAGTTGCTCTTTTCTCAGATCAGGATCAAAGGGAAAATAAAATTTGGACACAAGATTGACCGGGTGAATGGCCTGGTCTGAAAAACGAATATGCACGGCGTCTCTTCTTTACTGCCCGTTTTTATTTCACACACACACACACACACACACACATTACTGATATACAGATCATATTTTATGGGCCTCATCATGACAGAGCTCCGACTGCATTTAAATGTCCCTCCGCTGGGCCTGACATTTACACACCCTCCACCTCCCGGGAGTCTTGCCTGCGTTCACCTCATCATCCACGGCGAATGCTGATGGGCACGTGGCCTTTCCCGTCCCCTCAACAGTGGCGTCGCTACGGTGGCAATTAAAGCGCCGGAGCGTCTCTGTCAGGCGTCGTTTCCAGGAGCCTGGATCAGCTGCAGAAAGTTCACAGGCTGAGTGACGACTGAAACGGCGAAAACGAGCTCTCGGGCGGCCCAGTTCAGAGTACGACGGGAGAAAGTCCTGCCCGATGCAACTTGTCGTGTAATTATCAGGCCCTTCATCACTTCCTCTCGCTGAGCCCGGGCCGGCGCGGTGCTCTCTGGCGACGCGGGACGTCTGCTACCTGCTGCCGCCCGTTGCCCGCGCCCTTCCCATCATTCCAGGCAAGGAATACATTCTAAAACGGGAGACATTTTCAGAACCTGAATTTCACAAACGTAGAAAATGAGCACCTCGTCTGTCTGACTGGAAAGAAATCTGCTGCTTCACTATAACCTGTTGACAGTTTGGTTATAGTCATTATGGTGCAAAATGTTGCCGGCAGTACCGGGAAAAAATATGCTGTAATAATGTCTTTTACTTAATATATCATCTCGATCTAAATAAAAAAAGTGAAATGTTATGAAGTTATGAAGCGGAGTGCAAGCTTCCTTTTAAATTTGAAAGTGAAAGTGAAGTGATTTGTCATTGTGAAGCACTGCAGCACAGCACACGGTGACACAACGAAATGTGTCCTCTGTATTTAACCATCTCATTTGGTGAGCAGTGGGCGGCCATGACAGGCGCCCGGGGAGCAGTGTGTGGGGACGGTGCTTTGCTCAGGGGCACCTCAGTGGCACCTTGGCAGACCGGGATACGAACCGGCAATCTTGTGATTACAGGGCTGCCTCCTTAACCGCTAGACCACCACTGCCCCCCGGCTAGGCCACCACTGACCCCCGTTAGGCCCCCACTGACCCCCGTTAGGCCACCTCTGCTTCCCGCTAGGCCACCACTGCCCCCCGTTAGGCCCCCACTGACCCCCGTTAGGCCACCTCTGCTTCCCGCTAGGCCACCACTGCCCCCCGTTAGGCCCCCACTGTCCCCCGTTATGCCACCACTGACCCCAGTTAGGCCACCTCTGCTTCCCGCTAGGCCACCACTGCCCCCCGTTAGGCCCCCACTGACCCCCGTTAGGCCACCTCTGCTTCCCGCTAGGCCACCACTGACCCCCCGTTAGGCCCCCACTGTCCCCCGTTATGCCACCACTGACCCCAGTTAGGCCACCTCTGCTTCCCGCTAGGCCACCACTGCCCCCCCGTTAGGCCCCCACTGACCCCCGTTAGGCCACCTCTGCTTCCCGTTAGGCCATCACTGCCCCCCTTTAGGCCACCACTGCCCCCCTTTAGGCCACCTCTGCTTCCCGCTAGGCCACCACTGACCCCCGTTAGGCCACCTCTGCTTCCCGCTAGGCCATCACTGCCCCCCGTTAGGCCACCTCTGCTTCCCGTTAGGCCATCACTGCCCCCCGTTAGGCCATCACTGCCCCCCTTTAGGCCACCTCTGTTTCCCGCTAGGCCACCACTGCCCCACCCCCTCGCTAGGCCCCCACTGCCCCCCATTAGGCCACCACTGACCCCCCCGTTAGGCCACCGCTGCCCCCCGTTAGGCCACCGCTGCCCCCCATTAGGCCACCGCTGACCCCCGTTAGGCCACCACTGCCCCCCGTTAGGCCACCACCGCCCCCCATTAGGCCACCGCTGACCCCCGTTAGGCCACCGCTGACCCCCGGTAGGCCATGTTAGGCCACCACTGCCATGATAACTAAAAAAGAACAAATGTTTGAGGCTCTGCTCAACAAAAGCAAAGTCCCATATTTAAGAGAATATTGTTCAACTTTTATAAGAGTCATCACTGTTCTACATGCAGATAGAAGACCCAATAGCAGACAAACTGATTATATTAAATATGATTCCAGAGGGTTCTTCCTTTGTGAATTTACATCTTTGTGATAAAGTCCAGCCTCCACCTGTAGAAGTTGATTGAAGTTTTATGCTTTTACCTTTTCTGTTTCTTAGATTTTAAATATAATATAATAGTAATGATTTTAATGTAATATTGTTTTGGAAAAAGTAGTTATTATTAGTGGTTGTAGCTGAGAGAGGTCAGGTCAGGTCAGCTGCTCTTGTTGGGTTGGCTGTTATTTCGGGACAATAGGAGGCTCCTCCCCCCTCTGCTCCGGACAAAAGACTGTAAATATTTGTGCAGATGAATGTCTTATAAAAGATGAGCTGCCTGTGTCGGGCCTTTCTGGCAGGTGTGGTGTGTGTGTGTGTGTGTGTGTGTGTGTGTGTGAAATGTGGGATTTGCTGATTGGACTCCCATTATAGCCCTGATCTCAGTTCACAATTCAGCTGAATATCAAGACAGCAGATTTTTGCTGTGAGTTTGTTCTGTGTGTGTGGGGTGGTCCATGATGTCGTTGAGATGGGTGCTTTAAAGCCATTAATGAGTGCTGCTGCTGTGTGTGTGTGTGTGTGTGTGTGTGTGTGAAACCAGATGTGGTTCGTTGGACACACACACACAACTCTAATTATAGCAACAGAGCATCTCCGGAGACGGGTGAGTCAGAAAGGAGCCCGCTGCATTGTGAAGAGATCAGGCCTTAATTAACCATTTACCAGGAAGGGGCCGCAGATCAGAACACGATCCGTCTGTCCAGAACGGACAGAATGGACGTCCGGCGGCGCTGGGGGACGTGGAGGAATTAAACCACAAAATCATCAGCTCCTTTCATCTCACTGTGTGTGTGTGTGTAATTTCCGTAATGAGCGGGTAACCCTCAGGGTTCTCGATAGATTAGAACAGATCCCTCTGCTCTAAAGTAGATGTTAGTGTACGCTTTGTTTAACCACATTTTTGATCCGAAGTCCTAATCGGTCCCGGCCCACAGCACCCTTTAGACGCCGACCGGGAAATGCACGTTGACACGACACCGCATCGACCCGTGTTTAAATGAGCTCCACCCCTTTCGAATTTTATTGCAGCATTTACTGTCCATGCAGCACAGAGGGGACCTAGGTGTCCTAGGTGGACAACATAATACAAAACTGTACACGTGGTGAGACCAGTTAAACACTACACAACATTGTGTGTATAACAGAAGAGCAAGCAATGGTTGAAAGACGTATTTACATTTACGGCATTTACCAGACGCCCTTATCCAGAGCGACTTACAATCAGTAGTTACAGGGACAGTCCCCCCCTGGAGACACTCAGTGTTAAGTGTCTTGCTCAGGGACACGATGGTAGTAAGTGGGGTTTGAACCTGGGTCTTCTGGTTCACAAGCGAGTGTCTTACCCACTAGGCTACAACCAGCCATCAAGTAATGGTGCAAATTTGTGCTTGTGGTGCAAACTAAGCGAGTGTACAATATATACGATTTATGAATATTCTCCTTGAAATGATGTCACAGTGTGTTGCTTGCTCAATGCTCCTGATCGTGGTGGCTTCAGGAAATACGGAAATGCTGGTTGCCCGGCAGCATTGAATCGTGAACTGGGGCTTTTATGTTTAAGGAACGACCTTTCTGGAGTTGAAATAAAATGCACTATTAAATTAATCCACATTTCTGCTAGTGATGTTACATGTAAGAACCTGTTTGGTTCTTTCTGCCTGCTGCCACTGTGCTTAGTTGAAAGACTGCTAGACTGAAGATCTGAAGGTTCCTAGTTCGATCGAGGTTTTTGCAACACTTGTTGGACCTTGTCAAGGCTGAGGTTGCCTAGCATTCGTTTTTCAAGGCCGTTAGAAGCCTAATACCAGAAGAACAAGAAGAGCAGCACGTCACGGGTTCAAACCCCACTTACAGCAGCGGGCAGCCATGACAGGGGCCCGGGGAGCAGTGTGTGGCGGCTTCCTATCTCGCTAGTAATGTAAATTTACAGTTATTGAACAGCACTTTGTTCGTACAACATTACTGACCCTCTGCCTCCCCGTTCCTGCAGTTCAACACCAGAGTGAATAACACCGCCTGCTTCGACCACCTGGTCCAGGCCAACGTCCGCAACAAGAAGATCTTGAAGGACGCTGTGCAGAACATCACGGCCAAGGGCATCACCAACTACACCAAAGGCTTTGAATTCGCTTTCCAGCAGCTTTCTAACGTAAGTTTGCATGTGATGGGACCATCCGACCAGAGCACAGGTCAGAAATGGGGTGGACCTGTCCTGCCACCTGCTGCAGGATTAGTGTCACTGCAAGCGACGCAGGACCTGAAGGCTTCTTTTGCGCCTTTTCAGCCCAACATAACCAGAGCGAACTGCAACAAGATCATCATGCTCTTCACTGACGGTGGAGAGGAGAGGGCCCAGGAGGTCTTTGAGATGTACAACCCCGACAAGAAGGTGTGCTGTCAGTGTGTGTATGAGTGTGTGCGCGGGGGTCAGTAATGCAGAACTGGTGCTGTTGTAGCAGGACATTGGCACGAAGATTAAGCCTGATATGAAACTATTTCCACATGTGTGGTGTGGAAGTGTGTTGAATTTGGAAGAGCCGCAGAAAGCAGGTACCACTTAACTCGTTTTTTTTTTTATTATTTTATTCAGGCCAGCCTTTTAAGAGGAGGCTTTGGCCTCAGATTAGGACATCGACGAGGACATTAGATTAAGAAAGATCAGTACCATGCTGAACCCTTGTTTCCTCTCACGTCTCAGCTCCATTCATCTCTGCCTGTTTAGTTGATCCACACACCATTAAAGCTCAAGTGTGCGTGCGTTTCTTTGTGCAGAAACACAATTTGTTCGATTTATTACATGGCTTTGCCTGGGTTTCAGGTGCGGATCTTCACCTTCTCAGTGGGGCAGCATAATTACGACACCGGGCCCATACAGTGGATGGCCTGTGCTAACAAAGGTATGTAAAGTAAAATGTAATGTAATGTAATGTAAGTAAAATGTAAAATATCCGGTAATGTCAGTAAAATATAAAATATCCGGTGAGCAGGTAAATTATATATAATTTATAACTACATATATCCTGCATTTATGAACTTGGACCCTTATCTACAGGGTTCAAGTCCCATTAGTGGTCTAAGCCCGATGTTACATAAAAAAAAAAAAAAATTGTGACATTTTTCTACCACCTAGTGGTACACTAGTGAAATAACAACAAGAAGAAGTTGACTGAACATCATCATGTTCATTAATGTTCATTAATCATGTTCAAATCACTAATATCCATATCGTTCTTAGTCAACACAACTGTCTTTTGTCCCCAGGATACTTCTATGAAATTCCGTCTATTGGAGCGATCCGGATCAACACGCAGGTAAGATTCAAGGAGTTTATTGTCATGTGTACAGAAGAAAATGCATTTCTCTGTACAATGAAATTCTTTCTTTGCTGCCCACATACAAATGCTTAGTTAGGTTAAGTTTAATAGAAATACGATAGCTGGATGAGTAAATAAGGAACATTATAAATTTGCATTCAGGAGTGCGTGATGCTGTAATATTTGTGCTCGGCAGGAGTATCTGGACGTGCTTGGTAGGCCCATGGTCCTCGCAGACCAGCAAGGCAAACAGGTGCAGTGGACCAACGTCTATCTGGACGCCCTGGTAAGATTCCGGGTCCTCATGAAGCTCACACGATAGATGGTTGTTCCTACAAACACCATTCACCGTTCAACAAGGACACACGTGGGGAAAAAAAGGCCCGTGTTTACAGAATTCTCTGGCGCGCGTGGCTCGGCCAATCGGACGGCAGTATCTGTTGTGTAATCATCGGCAGCGCTGCTGACGTTTCCTGTTCTCGGGCGCCCTGCCGGTTGGGTTAAAGTCGTTAATCACGCCAGCGCCGCCTGCTGTAAAGCGGATTTTTGATTTGTTGAGAGATTGGCGCAGGCCCATTACGGATCTCATGAGCTCGCTGTTTTTTTGTTCCTGTTTGGTTTGAAACTGTGTTAAGGATGAACGTGAAGCAAACCCGCTAATGTGCTTGAGTGGATCTGCTGAGAAAACATTTTATGAGGATTCTTGTCATCATTTCATGTATTTTGTGATTTTTACCTTCTACCGAATTTTGCCTGGAATCCTACCAGATTGTGTCACCCTTTAATGACAAATTTGGAGAATCCGGGCCGCACGAATTTTGAAATTCTAACTTGATTAGTTTAAGTTTCACATTTATGAAATTGCATAGAATGGCTGTGAATGGCTCATACATGAAGGAGCCCATTTCGCTGAGGTCTGAGGAGTGTCGAGTGGAGGACGGGTACGTCAGGATGTTTCCGGGTTAAACTTGGACCTCTTTCGCGTCTTGTCGCCCTCAGGAACTCGGGCTGGTCATCACTGGGACCCTGCCTGTTTTCAACAAGACCCGGTCCAGAGAGGACGGCTCCCAGAATCAGGTCTGTCCTTCGAACGGGTCCCGGCAAACCCGTCATGGCCGCTCGGTCGTGCTCTTGAGGAAAAGCAGAGCAAAATAAAGGCGACAGGAATAGCGCGGCGTATCGGGGATGCTGGGATATGAATAGCTTCTGTTCCTGGAATTGTGCGATGTTGTTTTGATGAAGTGACAGAGACGTCGACCTGACTGACGCACATGCAGCCCTTCGTTATCGTGGCCGTCCTCACCCAGCGGACACTGGCCTGTCCAGCACTGGACAAAGAGGAAGTATTATGGGATATCTTAACCTAACGAACCACAAGGGGTCAGAGGCCTTAAGGCTGTGTGTGCGTGCGCCCACATGCCTCCTTTTCATCTGAGTTCATATGTAATATGCATGTGTTTTGTGTGTGTGTGTGTGTGTGTGTGTGTGTGTGTGTGTGTGTGTGTGTGTGTGTGTGTGTATTCACAAAAACAGCAGAACCAGCTGATCCTGGGGGTGATGGGGATTGATGTGTCTTTGGACGACATAAAAAGGCTAACACCCCGATTTACGGTGAGTGGGTCAACACAACATGCTCTTACACACAATCACAATGGCTTTGTGGGGACCTCTCTGTAACATGGTTGGACAAGACCTTCTCAATCCTAATCCTAATCCTCACCCTACTTGTAAACGTCACCCAAGGAACCTCGGTTTACCCTGAAATTGGTTGCAAAATTTAACCAATTTCCCAAAAGCTGTACATTTTTTTTTTGTGGGCGCAAGGGTAAAATAGATTGCAAATGTCTGACTATTTCTACATCAATTCTATTTTTAACTTTTTAACAATTTCACATTCCCCCCCCCGCATGCTGTCCACAGTTTTCGGATGCATTAGCTTTTCTACGCGCTGCACAATCCCGCAGGTGTTGTGTGAAGTGCCGAAACGCTCCTGATCGCTTTTCGATTTTTTTTCTAGATTGCCGCTTCTCGACCTGTGTGTGTGTGTGTGTGTGTGTGTGTGTGTGTGTTTTTTACGGGCTCGACCCTTTTCAGCACCCGCCATCTGTTCCCACTTACGTTTGATTTTTAAATGATTGTGATTTGCCAATAATCTCTGATCAGTGTTTCCATATGAGCGTGGACATTCTGATTAACACAAAGAGCACGGCGCTTTTGACACGTCCATCCCGGTAGAGAATTTGGCAGCTTGGACCCTCCCTGCTGGCCGTTCCTCTGTCACTCAAACCCTCTCTGCTCTCCCCGCGCTGCAGATCGGACCCAACGGATACTACTTCGCAATCGATCCCAACGGCTACGTGCTGCTGCACCCCAACCTGCAGCCCAAGGTACGCGGCGGCCCGGGCCCGGATAAGCCTGGCTTATTTAAATCCGGGTCAAACACACACGTATTTCCATCAGCCACGCATTTTCCAGCCTCACACACACACACACACACACACACACACACACACACACACATATGCTGTTTTCACTGATTCATACAGCCACACACACACGCGCGCGCTTTTGTTTTAATTACGCACACTCACGGGCCCACACGGTGTGCTCAGTGCCGCCCCTGCTGTCTGCATTACCCATCATGCCCGGCGGATGTCGAGGAGCTGTGTCAGATCTGGCACGTAAAGCCATTGTTCGCAGCGCTCCGACCCGCCCTGTAATGACGCGAGGCGCTCTGTTCCCAAGGTGTTCTCCCTGAGAAACGTCCGGTCGGCCCGGCGGCGGGCGCGGCCTGCGCCCGTAGCGGCGAGCGTGCGTCCGATTTATCAGAACACGCACATCAAAAAGCGGCATCCATGCTGAACAAATCAGCGGCCGCGCCCGTAATGCAGGCAAGGCCGAGACGAGGGCCGGGGAGGCGCTCTTTGAGCTCTTAAGAGATTCCATGCTCCAGCAGAGGTTAAACATGCAGGTCGGGCCGTTCCACATTTCTGCAAATACAAAACACTAATAGTGTGGTGCTTCAGAAGTTGACCACAGATTTGCAGGTTTGATCCCTAATTGCTCCATTGTGTCCAAGTGTAAAAAAGTATAAAATCTCTCTCTCTACACACAAAGCGCTGTATTAAAAACCACTCCAATCCGATGTTACCTGGCAGAAAGAGGCGTGGCACAATAGTGGTTGATAGAATGAACAGTTTCTCATTTATTAATCTCCCAGTAAATTACTTTTGCAGTTACATGTAAAAAAGGTACCAATGTTACAGAAAAACTCCAAATAAAAAACAGGAGAAACTGATAGAAAAAGAGAGAGAAAAGCCAGGAGAAACAGAGAGAGAAGAAAAGGTCCAGGAACTGGAAGTCCCAGTTCCCGATGGAAGGGAAAAAAGTCCCAATGTCCACAAGAGAAAATTATTTTAGACATTTGACTCCCAGGAAGTTGTCACAGACCAATCAGAATTTGTTGTTTCCGTCGTCATTTGCTGACCCTTGTTGTCTCCTGCTTGGGGGTGTCAGACAAATGGTTGGCCGAACAAATGGTTGGCCTTTCACACCATTTGACAAAGATATGGAGAATGGAGGTGATGGACCTCTATGCAAGACAAAGCTGCAGAACATGGACTTGTGATTTCCCATCTTACACACGTGCAATAAACCTGCTGATCATCACTCTGCAACGTAAAGGTGGAAGAGAAGTGGTTGTCATTGTGAAGGGTGGTAGTAACCCAGAAGACCCAGGTTCAAATCCCACTTACTACCATTGTGTCCCTGAGAAAGACACTTAACCCTAAGTTGCTCCAGGGGGGGACTGTCCCTATAACTACTCATTGTAAGTTACTCTGGATAAGGGCGTCTGATAAACGTAAACGTGAAGCACAGCACACTGTGACACAACAAAATGTTTCCTCTGCTTTTAACCATCACCCGACACCCGGACACCTTGTAGAACCGTGTAGAACCTCAGCCTGGGAGGGAAATCTCTGGCTCGCGTCATGTTGAGCCTGGAAAGAGCCACAGGAGAAATGCTGAGCGTGGACACGCTATTTCATGTAAATTGTGTTCACACCACTTTTTTTTAAAATGTATGATAATAAGTCATGTGACCACAGTTGGAAGCTGAGCAGATGCCACGCTGAGCAGGGAGCCGGGGGCCGTGTTTGGTGTTACGCGCAGATTAAAGTAACGGTGCTCCATGTGTCATGTCCGCCTGGGGGGGGTCACTCAAACTCTCACCCCGCTAGGAGACCCGAGCGTTTCATCAAGCTGTTTAAAGGCCCAGAACGAATTCATTCGTCCTCTGGCGTGAATCAACACGCCATTGATTTATGCCGCTTTTCTCCTCATTAACATCATATTAAGCGAAGGTATTTCTCCTGTAAGATCGTGGCTTGCGCCAATGGACTCGGAGCACGGGCAGAACCCAAAGCTTGCATGCTCTCCATAAATCTCCTCTCTTCCATATGCTGCTCAGGCCTCTGCGTTTTTATTTTTTTTTAACATGCGTGGAGCCAGGCCTCCTCAAATCTGAGGGGTTCATCTCCCGTGGACAAATGTGGGGATCTTATCCAATGTGGTCGCCGCTCCGCGGGGCTAATTGAGTCGGACACTGAGGCATGGATCCGATCTCGGGAACGTTTAAACCCTGACCGTAGAGATGCGTTTGTGGGCCAGAGAGCAGGGGTGGTTGGTGGGGGGGTAAGACACAGGAATGAATTTCTCTACTGAAGTTTGAAACGGCATCAGACTGTACATGCAGTACAGTCGTGCAGAAATGGCTCTTTGTGTAATGTGCTTGTAAACGTGTGGATTTACTTATATTTTACACACACATGAACACATCAAACCCTGATTTACTGCAGAGGCGTAGGAACCGCAACTTTACGTCCCGCTTTGTGAATTCTTTAAATCATCATGGTTTATGTGGCTATGAAACATCTTACATGAAATATCTTTCACGGGCCAGTGGTGGCCGAGCGGGTAAGGAAGCGGACCCTTGGGTTCCCCTGAGGTCCCCTTGATGTAGGTACCGTCACCACACACTGCTCCCCGGGCGCCTTTCATGGCTGCCCACTGCTCACCAATGGTGATGGTTAAATGTAGAGGACACATTTCGTTGTGTGCAGTTTCTCTTTCCGCTCAGTTAAGGGACGCTGCATCCTTCATAGAGAACTGCAGCCTCTGAAGCTTGTTAGGTGAGATGTTCTTCACTATAAATATCTCGCTGGGCTGTACTGAGGGGGGCTACATACTGTCTTTCAAAAAGTTTCAAATGCATGTTGCAGTCAGGACACAGGTCTTCTGACTTCTGCCAAATTGTGGACTTAGGGAAAGATTTGTCTGCAGTCTGCATTGCGTTACACATCACTCATTCCTTTACACATTTTACACATGGTTTCCCATCCATAATCACAAAAAATCATTCAAATGCAAATGCACTTTTCGTTTTGGTTTCTCTTTGCTGGTCTTCAGAAAAGGATTCATAATCGTCACGTCAGGCTCAGAAACAAATACGCCATAACCTTCCACGAGGTGAGGATGTGTGTAGATAGACGAGGTGGGAGTTTGCTGATTAGATTAATGATAGTTTACACTGGTAGTTGGTATCATAGATAGTTTGTAATAGATGCCCTAGAACCTTGACGATGAGTTCAGTTGGTGCTGAGTAGGAGTTCAGCAAGTTAGTGTTATTTTATGAGGCTAAGATGCACATAAAACAATCTCTAGAGATGTTTTACGTGCAAGTTTCAGCTTTAAGAGCCAAAACGTGAGCATTGTAGTGATTGGTCAAGTCCTAGAAATATGAACTGAAGAGCATTGGAGAATTTGCCACGCGTGATTTTTCCAACATAATTACCATGAAACATACTACAATTTGCCTCCATACAGCACGCATCCATTGAACAAACACCCAGGTCACATATTAGACCATTGGCTTTATATGGCATTCCGATCAGACGGCATATGAAATGTTGAGCAGGTCATCCAGAAGGTCGAAACCTAGCCACCTACCACAAATCCATCTATTCGACCAGACCCACACAAAAGGAGCTTGCATAACACGTCTGCATCTTCTCCATTTAGAAATGATACATGTTCACTAGCCAATGTACCATGGTGCATCAGTACTGGTGAAGATCACGAGTGGAATGGGGAAAAAATGAAACTTTTCTAAAACTCGCACAAGTTCATTCACTGCAGCAGCATCACAGCATAAACGAAGCGATTCATATGAATACGGAAAAGTGCTGACGCCCATTTCCACCAGGGAAAACAGGGAAATTTGAAAGTGACACAGCATTTTGCTATCACATCGGCTTTTGAAGATTTGTTTCTCTTTCGGAAAGGGGAGAGGACTGGGCCCAGGCCCGTGCAGGAAGTGAGGAGTTGTGATAATTTGGTACTTCCTGTTTGCTAGCGAGCGGCCGGCGAGGGACGGATTATTCTGGGATGTTATATTTGGCAGCATGAACTCAGCTTTATTTAGCCATAAATGTACGACTTTGCTGTTTTCATCCCAGATATTTGTGTGAGTGTGTGTGTGTGTGTGTGAATAGTTCCATGTTTTATCGAGAAAACCGGAGCTGACCTCCTGCAGGCCGAAGTATGGGAATGAAGACAAGCGCAGATTTTGCTCTTTTTCACTGACGTGGTGAAACGCAACAGGCTGGACCGTCTCCAGGCTTCAGTTTGTGTAAAATAATCCCCCTGAAGTCCCCGGCCTTATCCCCGGTTTGTGTGAAAACGCCGGAGATGCTTTTCATATGTCGGTCCGCCGCTCTGACTGTGGGGGGTGTTTGATGAGCTGCGTGACTGTAGGATGCCAATCAAAGGCCGTCGTGATTTACATACCGGTCATCCCCCGAGGTCGAGAGGGGGGTCCAGCCAGGCGCTCTTAACTCATCTGTCGGACTCTGATTACATTACAACTGCGCTTTCATATGTTCATCACATAAATCCCATTATTTTTACCATCTTTCATCATCTTACTCTTCCTTTCATTGTGTCTCATTGGTTCGCCAACTTAAACACCATTACTATTATTACTATTAATATTATTATCATCACTGTTATTATTATTGTTGTGTTTGTGTTTTTTTTTTTGTTCTCTTTTTATTTTCATGCCTTGGACCAATCGTTGCTCTACATGGCATCGCTTCTTCTCACCGTCCACTGTCTGTAAGACTCACTTCAGTTTTCATTAAACTTTTTATCAGACTGTGTGCAATTTTGGATATACATGTTATCATTATTATTGTTTTTTTTTTATTTTATTTTATTATCTGTGTTGCCCTGGGCTTGTTCATTTTAGCCAGAGTAGGATCTCCATGCGTTAATATTGAATGAGTGAGACAAGAGTGTTTTATCAGATATGGATGTTGTTTATTATTTTGTGTGGAAAACAATATTTTGGCCCAGAGTAGGATATAACCCAGCAGAAAATGCTACCATATCCTGTAACGGTGAATGAACTGAAAGTTTTTTTTTTAGTATTATTACTTTAAACAAGATCCTGAGCATTTGTAAATATGAAACATGCAGTATATATTTATTGGTTGATTGAAGAATTTTTCTTTTGTTCTGCACCACGGAGGCAGAACAAAAGAAACAACCTCTTTCCTAATGTAGATCAGACTGACGGACTGGTCAAAAAAAGCTTTTCTGTGTCCGTGTGACGTCTTCCAAAGTCCACTTCATCTTTATAGAGTCATAAAATACAATAGAAAGTTTTTTTATAAATGTATTAAATGTTTAAGAGGCTGTATGTTCTGGTATGAATATGCCAGACATATGCTGCAGATGAAGTTATCTTTTGTCAGAACGATTTTATAAAATATTGCATTACTGTGCATGTGTAGCATGTCTGACTGTCCTTCATCCTCCAGAATCCAAAATTCCAGGAACCTGTCACCCTGGACTTCCTTGATGCCGAGCTGGAAAATGATATAAAAGTCCAGGTAAGAGAATTTGACCAGACTTTCATGGATACATTGACTGTAGCAGCTTAAAAAAGAAAATTGACATTTACATAATATAAATCAACATTATGATGGGTGAGGTGAATAATATCTTGATTATCTTGTTAAATTCTCTCTTTTTTGATCCAAATTCCTGATCCAAAATGTGGTGTTCCACAACCAAGTGGTCCCAGAACGTCCAAACTATCAACATGATCATAGGCTCATTGATGCAGGTTGTGAAAAGGTTCTCCTGTAGTGTATCACAGTTTGCTGTGAATGGGGTTGTGTTCTTGTTTTATTTTTTTTCTGTTTTGTTATACTTTATCAATCCTGAAGGAAATTGCTTCTCTGCTTTTAACCATCACCCTTGGTGAGCAGTGGGCAGCCTTGACAGGCACCTGGGGAGCAGTGTGTGGGGATCGGGGACCGGGATTCGAACCAGCAACCTTCTGATTATGGGGCCGCTTCCTTAACCGCTAGGCCACCACTGCCCCTTCTGGCAGACCAGTGAGGGTGCCCATGATGACCCATGTGTTCCACCAAAGATATGAGCTCAGAACTGGACCACAAAGCAGTGAAAGAAGGCATCCTGTTCTGATACATCGTGTGGATCTCAATTGTTTCTGTGTGTCACCTGGAGCAGACACGGAGAGGCCATTTGATGCTTTGGACAATGTTCTGCATTCATGTAAATGTAAATGTACAGTGTTCCAAAATATTGCTTATGACCTCCAAATAGGCCTCCAAATTCTGAAGGTGTTCTGGAAAAAATCCGGTCCATGCAGGCTCCACCTCACAACTTACAGAACTTAAAGGATCTTCTGCTTATGGGTTAGTTACAGATACCTTCAGAGATCTAGAACCAGTCCACGACTCGCCTGGCAGGTGCGGGCAGGTGGTCTTATTGTTATGTCTGGTCAGTGTTTTCCTGACCTGACATGCCATGACCCTGTATTTACTGCACAGCAATTATCTCAATGAGGGTGCATTAAAGAATTTAACTCTATTTATTCGGTGACCCATGTTCCTTCGCGCTAAACCAGAATGATTTAAAAACAGGCAGCAATCGTCTGGTGCACACAGAGTTAAATCAGATAAGGAGAATTAATGCCTGTAAAATGATCCAAATGCTCAGTTTGAGCCACTGGGAAAATATAGGAACATTATGTTCTTAAGTTACCATTAGGGTTGCACAAGTGCCTTGTGCTTTTTTTGTACCCAAACCATATGTTGTGGAATTATGATCTGTATACAGTAATACATGCTACGAGCGAACAATGTTCTTGTAATCAAGAACACATTCCTTTTACATGGAGAGCTAAACAACAGTCTCTGTTGGTATGTTTTTTTGCGGTAGATTCGGACAATGATGATTGATGGGGACCCGGGGGAGAAGACCATAGAGACGTTGGTGAAATCTCAGGACGAGGTGAGAGCTGAGGTCACGTGACTCCTCATCAGAGGTTCTACTGTAGGGATGGATTTGGTTCTAAACATCTTGCCTTATCTGTACAGCGTCTCCACCGGCTGTTCAGTTGTGGATTTTAATATGTTTGAAAATCATTATATTTGATTATTATAACATAAAACAAATAAAATGCATCAGTCCACCGTCAGTGATAGCTGATCTGATCAAATGTGAACTTTGAAATAATAATTCAATAGTTCTCCGGTGCCAAAAGTGCTACTGATAATATTGTAACGTAGTAATTATACTCCTGGGGTTGGTTCATGCAGGCTCCTATGCGGGCTGAGCATACGTCCCCATTCAGCAACCATATAACTGTATCACACACTGGTTCTTATCTATTCAATGGTTCGAATAATCGAACTGACCTGCTGTGTGCGTGTGTGTGTGTGTGTGTGTGTGTGTGTGTGTGTGTGTGTGTGTGTAATGTCAGCGCTACATTGACAGAGGAGTGCGGACATACACATGGAAACCAGTGAACGGGACAGACTACAGGTATAATAAACTTCTTTTATGGGAAGGCGACTGTCAACACAGAAGATTAATCAAGTTAATCTGGATTGTTAAAATGGAGATATTTTTTTTGTCTGGTTGTGTGACAGTTGTGTGTGTTTTACAGTTTGGCCTTGGTGCTGCCTGAGTACAGTTTACATTACATCCAGGCCAACCTGGGAGATACCATACAGCAGGCCATATGTGAGTACCACTGAGTACACACACACATTATATACACTTCACATCAGGTTCCATGCCCAATTTAGTGAAGCAATAGTTATTTGGCGTTCCAGGATTTGAACCTGCAACCTTCAGATTGTGAGTCTGCTAGGCCACTACTGCCACCACGTTCGATGTACGGACTGATGTATGATAGGTACGATCTTCATTCAAGTGTCCATTTTCTGACTGACCGATCACAGAGCAAATCAATAGACAATTTCACTGGCAGCGAATCTCTCCCACAAATTCAACAGCTTTTCTGCTCTGTGCTCTTTCCTGAAATTCCCCGTGGGATCAATCAAATGTAGATCTAACTGTCTCATCTAGAGGCACACTATCCTATGCTAGAGAGGGAACTGGTTTGATTTGGTAAGATTTCAGTCAGGCTTGCATATTAAAAGTCAGGTTTTAGTCAGACTAACACCATAATGTCACATGGGTGTAATTGTTACATCAGCTTCCCAATTATAATTATAATTATTGTATTTCCCAATTATAAAAGTGGTTGTTGGTGAATAAAACCCACAGTCCATCTGTTTGGCACTGTTTATAATGCAGACAGAGGGGGGGGGGGCGGAGTCAAAGGCACCACGAACATTCCAAAGTTTTCAACTGGACTATTGGGACTGGGCTGGCGTCTGCCCATCTAGTCCGACAGACGTCTTTTCATCCGACCTCTCCCCCAAATCCAGAGGCCTGTCCTCTGGGTCCCTTCTGCCCCGCCCACCCCCACAGTCATGGTCCAGACAAAAGCGCTCCGCATCTGGCTCCGGGATCCTCTGTCCCTTTCCGAGGCGAATGGTTTCGATCCAAAGTTCTGCACCGGGTTCTACTTAGGATCACTTTCCTCTGAAGGGAAGCTGTGGGCTTCATGGTGGTCTGAAGAAACTAAAAGTTTTCATGTCACGGGGTGTAAAACTATATGGAAGGAATACGGTTCTTGGAACTTTTTCTAATCCAAACACATCCAGAAAACTACATTTCTTAATGCTGCATCATCAACATAAAGCTCAGCTTCGGTATAAATTTGTAGAAAAATGTCTCAGTCTTACTGCTTGTCATTATAACCATGTCCATATAGAGCCGGATATTAAATGAGCAATTTCACCCTCTATCACCTTTGTTTTCAAGAAAATGAAATATATTTTCTCAGTCTCAGGACATGACAGTGTCATGGTCTCAAAAACGCCCACACATCACACTCAGAGGATTAAAACAGAATTCTCTACATGCATTAATCGTGATTAATCAGTCGTTTTTTTGCAATGTTGTTGCTGCTCCTGTTACATAATTTACAGTCAACAAAACACAATTCATTTTAATATGGTACATGTTTCAAATTGATCACTGCAATTAGGTGAGTCCGCATCTACTCGGACGTTCCTGTCTCTGCTTCCTGATCACATCTGCAGATCTTTGGGGAGACTACCTCTAACCTTCTTTCACCTTCCTCCTGCATTCTTTTTTCCTCCTCACACCTTCAGTTGCATGCAAGAGCAGTGTTTCCCCTGACTATGTCAGGATCGCTCCTGATCCTCCTTCACACGATCATGAACCAGATGATCCTGATTCATTATGCTTGGTACAAAATTGTGTGGAACCATCATTTTACTTGGAACAGCATTATTTTTAGAAATCAGTATGTAAAGAAGTAAATTAAAACGGGTCATGTGCTCAACCCTCCTGCTTTCTCCTGAAAACTGGTCATGTGTTGCTCAGCTCTGTGTCACTCCAGACGATGCCTCACCAGCCATTAGCCAGGTCGATGGTGTAACAGACAGTAATTATGTTGTCCTTGTTATTGTGTTTGATGGCTGGGGGCGGAGTCTGTGCCTGTGCTGCTGAATGCGGCCGATTTGCTGCTCGGTGACTCATTCGGGGGTCTGTGAAGGTGGCAGGAGGGGCTTTTACGAGCTTGTTAAGGAGCCCGTCCATATGGGCACTAAAAACCAGTGACTCGGCAGACCTCTTTAGGACCATCTCTGGGCTTATTCTGCCTCGGAGGATTGTGGTGGAGATCAGGTGTCTGTGGAAGAGCCCAGAGTTCAAAGGCTCCCATAAACCAGAGAGCAGCAGCAGCTACAGGCCACAGGGGGCCGAGGCAGAGAGGATGATGGGAAGAACAGACCCCTACTACACACACACACCAAAAAACCCATATACTCATCGCAGTATATACCTATCACGCGACAACTTTATTGTGTGTGTATGTTGAACCTCACCAAAACACTACAACAACATGCACATCACCTGGTACACTATATATGCCATGTACACTACAGGCCAGAAGATTGGACTCAACTGGTTAGAAATAACTAAACTTGAAATATATTTCACTACAAGGAAACATCAGAAAACCAGTTGTAAGGGACGGGTTGCTGGAAGCGTGGTTTAACAACACACACTGTTTCCGTGTCATGCCGAGAGGGACACAACGGTCAAACATACAGAAAAAAGCTGGAAGAAAACCTCAACGCAGCATACAACTAATTCAGGATGCAGCGGTGTGGGATAGGCTAACATTAAAAGCCCCTACTGTTAATGGGTGCCACCGGGTGGGCAAGTTTATTCAAATTCACCGCCCCTTGGGTAAATTCACAGATTTACTGCACCCTTTCCAGCAATTTTTGGAAATAAACCTCGCAGCATCCTTTTTAAGCAGCAAAGTGAACGTCAATGTACTAAACTCATACCTGACGTGGCTTTGTGGGTAATAAGCCTAATAATGTATTACTACAAATTATTACTGATGGAAAACCAGTTCATTTTAATGTTTTTTTTTTTATAAAATTGTGAGAAATCTAAACATTTGTAAATGTATTTAAAAAAAAATTGAGGGAGAGTGCAAGTTAACACAGCAACACACACACACACACACACTGCACACCTACTACAGCCACTGTCCACTCACCCCACACCATGCAGAGAAAACACTATTCAGTCAAAACTTTCACATTGCATCACACCACAAACACACACACACACACACAGTTGCATTGCATAAAAAAGGCACCTGCACCAGTCTTTACCGGGACACACACACACACTCTGTCACGCGCTGCTGAGCACTCTGCTCATTATTGTGCTTTGATCGTTAATGGAATTTACACACTAACCTTTTTACACACACACAAGCACTGATACACACAGCTGGTACTTTGTAGAAACGTCGCCACAATTACAGGCCTGAGTCGTGGGCTCTTTTAAAGTCATTAACTTGGAGAAGAAGGTATTATGGAGGCTGGCCGGGTCACCAAAAGTCAGAATCGTCTCCTACTTCCTGTTTTTAAACCAAACTTCCCCGACCGTCAGGTGACCGGTGAGGAACATGGAGACAACACACACACACACACACACACACACTCATTTCTGGATTCCTCCAACGCTCTTGACTGACTGAAAGTGTTTGGGTGGGTCCGTCTCAACACAAGCACCACCTTAGTGTCCGACCCTCATGCCATCTGGTCAGAAAGTGACCACTGATAAATGGGGTCAAAGGGCAGCAGATTGGTTCCAGCCTGGAATTGAACACATTTAATGTGTTTCTTGGCTGCTGTGAAGTGTCTGTGTGTGTGTGTGTGTGTGTTCTGGTCTGATTGGATTGGTTTTTGAGTGTGGTCTGTAACCTTCATCTCTTGTTTCTCTTTAATCTTCTGGATTTGCTCTACAGGGTTTAAGGGCAAGTAGACTCTCCTCTTCTCCTCTATTATTTCTGC
This sequence comes from Denticeps clupeoides, assembly GCF_900700375.1. Lineage (NCBI taxonomy): Eukaryota > Metazoa > Chordata > Actinopteri > Clupeiformes > Denticipitidae > Denticeps > Denticeps clupeoides. Next base: position 1,821,238 of record NC_041723.1, read on the forward strand.
ATTCTTTATTTTTTTCCCCCGGGTCATTTGTTAATGCACCTCATTTACTAAAACACTGTCTGTGTGTACGTACACAATGTGTGTGTGTGTGTGTGTGTGTGTGTGTGTGTGTGTGTGTGTGTGTGTGTGTGTGTGTGTGTGAGTGACACTGCACGCACCCAGATTTTTTTTTGTGTGACAGTGAGAGGACGTTTTCTACCATCCTGCATGGTTCACCACAGAGAAGACCATTTCATGTTCATTCACGTTGAAATGTTTGTATTTATGTCATGGTGACTTTGGGATGATGATGATGATGATGATGAACTATTTTCTTGTTCTGCAGTTTCAGAGACGATGCAGGTGGATAAATTTGAGGAGTTTGGCTTCACCTTCATAGCGCCCAGGTGACTGTCCATCCGTTTGTTGTCTCTGACACACACACACACACACACACACTTTGCAGATTTCCAAAGGCTCCCCCATGCACAGGGGATAAAACAGGACATTCACTGTGACAGATTTATGGCCGTGGTCTCCTAACCCCGGTGCTGAAAGCAGGCCAGTAAATTCACACATCTGAAACCCAACACACTCACTCACACACACACACACACATTTCTCAGTGCTGCTGAAACGGGGGGGGTAGAGTGTTTATCTGGCACAGCTCAGTAGCGCTGTGAGGGGGGATTAGCTGACCACCTTGATGAAAGACCTGGTGGGCTGCTGACGAACAGAAAAACTCTTTCAGTGTGTGTTTGTGAGGGTGCGTGTGTGTGTGTGTGTGTGTGTGTGTTTGTGTTTGCGTTATTCATTTATATAACATATTCCTTTATGTATTCTTCAAATTATTACGCTGTTAATGGACACAAGGTCATCGCAGAAGACCATTTCATAGAAATAAACAAATATGAACAGGTCCATTGGTGGTGTCCTCCACTCCAGGTGCAGGACTGGTGTAGTCATCACATCTCACCATACAGAATCACAGACTGTCATTTAAACCTTTATTAAATATGAAGTTTGTATTCTTGTCTCAATGCAACGAATATTGGACATAATTTGTTTCTAAATCTCTGTAGAGAATACTGCAAAGACCTGAGGCTCTCAGAGAACAACACCAGGTTCCTGGTGGACTTCAATGAGTACATTGACAGGAGGACACCCAATGACCCCATGTGTGAGTTCGTCCATCCTGTGACACACCCGCATGCTTTCCCCCGTCCTCCAACAACATACGAGCTCAAGTCAAGATGAGTTATGGGGTTTGACGCCAGCCAATCAGAATCTGACAGCAGAGTTTTTGCTAAAATAAACAGAAAACCAATACATCAGCTTTCGGTATGTCCTTCTGTGATGGTGTTAAGAGTTTCCTTCTCTGTAAATGTTTTGCACAGCTGTGCAGTAAGCCCTGTTCCACGAACTGAGAGGTCGATCAGGTGTGTAAGGTGTACAGACTGCTGGTGACGCCTGTTGTAGGCGGTCCCATTTTTGGACAGCCTGTCTTAGTATTAGTCAACTGAAACTAAAAGTCTGACCACTTTAGTCTGTCTATGACTATTTTAGTCTAGTTTTAGTCAACGAAAACTGTTGACGTTAAATTCCATTGATGGAGACCCACACTACGCCCTTGGTGATTTTCCAAATATAATATATTGTAACATTCTCCCAGTGCTGCTGATGGCTATGATGATGATGATGATGATGATGACTTGTTCCCCCGACTGTAATCTGTGAGATCAGTGTCCCGCTGCCCTTGTTTCGTATGGATTTTGGGGCTTTAAAAAGCAGTGAGTCACAGAGATGATGACTCCACTCTGAGCTCATCGCTGTTTACTGATGCCATCACGCCGACGCCTTCATGCTGATGTCAGTCCTGTGACAGAAGGGCAATGAATATTAACCCATGCATTTTTAATCCGAACACGGAAACATCCAAGAAAGACGTTCTTCTTCTCAAACCCATTCAGTTTAGATCTTTAAACCTATGGGAGCAGCTCATCCAGAGGGTGGAGGACCTCATGGTGAGATGCCTTACAAAAAATGCAATAAGCCTGTTTCAGTAGCAACTGATCTTCTTCTCAGTCTGGACCAGTCTTCTTCTCAGTTCTTCTCAGACTGGACCAGTCTCAATCTGAACGGCGTCTCTGCACCTTCCTGCAGGTAATGCTACTCTCGTCAACCGGCTTCTCTTAGATGCTGGACTCACTGCTGATCTCCTGAAGCTGTGGAAAGAACAGAACGTGTAAGATCTTCCCTCTCTGGAACACACACACACACACACACAACAGCCCGTCAGAACGATCCAGTGACAAAATGATCACGGTGTGTGTGTGTGTGTATGTTTCAGAGAGGGCGTCCAGGCCCGGTTTGTTGCCACCGATGGAGGAATCACTCGCGTCTACCCCAAGAGGTGTGAAAGACATTCATAATCACTGCAGCTTGCACTTTCATATGCGTCAAATATCAACAACATGTGAATCACATCATAGATTAAGAAAAACATGACATTTATATATTATTATTATTGCCATTATTTTTTAAACTTATGCATGTAAAATATATTCTGTCAGCAGAAAAGTCCCCTAAATGAGACTTTTTCCATCCTCTTCAGGGAAGCCGCGGCCACCTTATTGTGGTTATTAAATCACAATGTCACTGTAATGTTGTGGTTATGTGATTGTCCTATTAGGCTACTGCCATAGTGAAATGTCTTTCCGCCTGTTTCATAGCCCTCTTGTTGCGCTGAGTGTCCACGCCGGTGTCCTTCTCTAGTGAACGTGGTTAAAGAGGCCTGAGTCGAGTGTGTGTGTGTGTGTGTGTGTTCTCAGTGCTGGAGAGATCTGGAGTGAGAATCCTGAAACCTACGAGTCCAGCTTTTACAAGAGGAGCCTGGACAATGATATCTACATCTTCACTGCTCCATATGTCAACAGTAAGACACACACACACACACACACTCACACTCACACTAGATCTCATTCCAGAGGAAAATCGAGATGTTGAAAGGAAATTGGAGAGATTACAATCAGCCTCCTGCTCAGTGGTGTTAAATAATCACACGCACGCACACACAGTTGCTCTTACAAGGCCCTCCGCTCGGCCAGCCAAGAAAGCGGAGAGGCTCAGATTCTTCTACCCTTGACATTTCTGACATTAATCGAAAAAGCAGAGAAGGAGCCGGCGTCTCTGCCGCAACGCGGACGCTTCTGCCAAATCCCCACTCTCTGTCTCCACGGGGGTCCGCGGGGATCCTTTTCAAACGACGAAAGATAAGATTTCTACTGCAGGTGTCTCATCCCACCAGGATGGTCTGACCTCTGACCCCCCTCCCCCAAATCCCGTACACAGAGAGCATCGATACGAGCTACGAGTCGGGCGTCCTGGTCAGCAAAGCAGTCAACCTGAACATCGACGGGGTCGTCCTCAAACCAGCCGGTGAGTTGCACTCAAGTTCTCTCTGAACACATACCCCACCCTCCATCATTATTGTTCTTTAGCTTTTAATACATTTTAATAAAGAAAAGCAAGAAAATCCAAACTTTAATCCAAGTGCATTTATTCAATGGGAAAATAATGCCACATTAAGACATAATTCTTTCACATCAAATCTTGTATGCCACAATGTTGTATTACCCCCTTTTGCCAACAAAAAAAGCACCTAATCTTCCCTTGTAAGGTTTCACAAGATGGGATAATACAGAAATCTTCGGGGGATCTTCGGCCATTCCTCTTTGCGCAATCTCTCTAAATCATCCAGTGGTTCTGCACTCTCCTCTTCAGCTCACTCCACAGGTTTTCAATGGGGTTGAGGTCTGGGGACTGAGATGGCCGTGGGAGGAGCCTGGTTCTTTGTCTGGTGAACCATTTCTGTGTAGAGATGGCCACCCATGGACGACCCGTCTTCAGCTTTCGGGCAGAGGCCACCAGATTTTGCTTTAAAATGTTCTAGTTTTTCAAAGCGCTCATGATGCCATGCACCCTAACAAGGTTCCCAGGGCCTCTGGAATAGAAACAGGCCCACTGCATCATCGACCCTCCCCCATATTTCACAGTGGCCATAAGGGGCTTTTCTGCACACTCAGACCCACTTAATGTTTCTTACCAAAAAGCTCTATGTTGGTCTCATCTGACCAAAGCACACGATCCCATCTTAGCAAACTCCAGACATTTGTGAGAAATGTCCTCTGACAGTAGATATGGGCATCTGCAGGCGACTGGCTGTTTTCCTGCATCCATTGCCTGACTTGTAAAGGTCGACGCATATCTGCCTTCCTTTGTCTTCCCCACGTTGAAGAATGGATAAGAAAAATAATTGCATACCAATTATAAAAAATTGCGGGGTGGGTAGTCAGTTCCTCCTCCTCATACAGAAGGGACTAGCAGGCAGTCGGTAAAATCCTGAAGACTCGGCCCTCTTGAGACGTACGTTTGATCGCTGCTTCTGTCTGCAGTTGTTGGGGTGAAGCTGGACGTCTCAGCCTGGATGAACAGCTTCATGAACGCCACCATCAAACAGAATGTAAGACACGCCCACCACTTCCAATTAATGAGTGGGGTGCTGGGAACGTTCCGTTCACTTTCTGATCTGTTCTCCCCCTGCAGTGTAAAGAGGAGATCTGTGGGTGTTTAAAAAATGACCAGGTACAAAAGCCCTGAATACCATCACAACACCGAAATAAAATGAATCACATGGAATCAACTTAATATTTTAATCTTTCCCACAAAAATGATTTGATCATGTAAGAATAACGTGTTTAATTTGGATTTAATGCCAAAAAAAAAGCGCAATTTCACTTAAAAAAAAATCTGGTTGAAATAACTTCACATGTATGGTTGGAAATAATGAAAAGGAATTAGTATATATATGAGCACCATAACTGATATGACAGGTTTTTATGTGCTTAAGGGGCAGTGGTGGCCTAGCCGGTAAGGAACGGACCCGTAATCTGAGGTCACCTGCCCGCTGCTCACTTAGGGTGATGGTTAAATGCGTTTTGCTGTGTCACCGTGTGCTGTGCTTCACAATGACAATCACTTCACTTTCACTTTCAAGTATGAATAACGAGTCCTATTTTCCCTCCTCCAGCATGTAGACTGTGTCATTTTGGATGACGGGGGATTCCTGCTCATGTCCAACCAGGATAAATACATTGTCCAGGTAGGGAACCTTCTACCTGCACTGGTTTCTATATGTTGTCTCGGTCTGTCTGTAACCAGGGTCTGACCCGCTCTCCCCAGATTGGACGTTTTTTTGGCGAGGTGGACCCGGTCCTGATGATCAGCTTGGTCAACACCTCGCTCTATTCCTTTAACAAAACCTACGACTACCAGTCCGTGTGTGATCCAGAGAAAGAGAGCAAGACTGCAGCGGGGCCCAGATGTGTCTACGTGGTAAGAGTGTGTCTATCTCATTTATTTTTTATTTGATTTATTTACATATGTGGGAATAGGGATTATAATTATACCACACACACACATATATATAACCCAAAAACTACCTGATACGCGACTCCGTTTGCCGACTACTAATTATCAGGGATATAATTATATTAGGGAAGTGTTCCACCGTACCTATAATCATTATAATTTAACGTCCACATGACGTTTTTACTGTAAAACGGGAACATTTCTATCCGACCAGGCCTTGTGCCCAACACGGGGACAGCGTTTCAGGGGACCCAGAATTATTTTTTCTCTTTTCCGCCTGTTCATACACACAACAATACCAGATAATACGTTTGTGCATGTGTGTGTGTGTGTGTGAGTTGTTTAGTACAGAGGTGATTTTCGCTAACTGTGTTCGTGTCCCGCTGTCCCTGCAGCCCACCGTCGGAGACATGTTGAGCTTGGCCTGGTGGGCGTCGGCTGCAGCCTGGTGAGTGGGTCTGGTGCTGATGCTTGTCAGGATCGGACCATGTGCTGCCGCTTAGGCGCCGCTTTAAAGTGTCCCGCGGACTCATTCCACACGCTCGGCACCCCGGCCACATCACAGCGACGCCGCCTGCTGACGCGAGTGGACGTGACGCGGCGATGACTGACTCGTTTCACGGAGCATTGTCACTCGCGTGCAACAGCGGAGCGCTGCTAATCCTCACAGGTCCTTCTCTCCTCTCTGCTCAGGTCACTTCTCCAGCAGTTGCTCCTCAGTCTGACCTTCCCAAGGGTCCTGGACGCTGGTGAGTGTGCGCAGGGCCAGAGTTTCATGCCTCACAAAGGGCCAAGATCACGACCTATTATTATTAAAATCAAGCAATTAATACCTTACGTGCAATGTCTACTGTTCTGTAAATCCTGATGATTCGGTGTATTTTTCAGGATGAGTAATGGGCTCATAGTTGCTACTGCAGGGGGTTAGTCAGGGGTTAGTCTCAGCAGTGCTTCCGAACCTTTTTTCCCGGAAGCCCCCCAAATTTCTTCCTGCGTATACACCTTAAAAGAATAAAACGATTAATTACAAATTTTTATTTGCAAAAAAATGATCAGAAGTTGTAGTTTTACATTTGTTCTATATGAGAGCTGTAAAAAAATGCACAACATGCACAACACAAATCACCAAAAATAGATTTACAAGCAGCGAATCGTACGGTAAGGATCGGAACCTGTCACGGTTCCCATTCAGCCACCGTGCTGAGAAGGTGCCGAGGAGGACCAGCATAAAAATGCTAACACAACAGTGTTATTGCTAAAACCACGAGCTACGACTTCGCACCTGACTCACGCTTTGTTTCCGTATTTGCCGTTTTTGCCCGAACTCTAGCTATCTGACGCCACCTGTCCAGTGTTTCATCCCCCCCAGCGGCATTATTATTTCGCAATTCATCGGCGGCAGCAATTGAAAAAATAAAGTGTGTGTGTGAGTGACTTTGTGAAAGTGGAGATTTGTAGGTTTTTGTGTAAGAGGGAATCCAGCAAAGATAGAGTGCAGAACTCACTACTGACACGGTGGCTCATACGTGATCGGTCCAGGGCCAGGACTGAACCCCGGTCCTCACGACTAGCCACTCTGGGTCCTGTGTGAAGTGAAAGTGACGTACAACGGAGCACAGCACACAACGAAATGTGTCCCCGGTTTTTAACCATCACCCTTGGTGAGCAGTGGGCAGCCATGTGTGGGGACGCTGTTTTGCTCAGTGGCACCTCAGTATCGGGATTCGAACCGGCAACCTTCAGATTACGGGGTCGCTTCCTTAACCACTAGGGCCACCACTGCCCCGGTGTGTGTGTGGTTTGTTGTCTGTATCGTATCAGGATCTCTCGCTCTCTCTCTCTCTCTCTATCTCTGCAGCACATTCTGAGGACGAGGTCTCAGATACGTTCTCCAAAGAGAGCTGCATCACCGAGCAGACGCAGTACTTCTTCGAGAATGAGAACAGATCGTTCCATGGAACGCTGGACTGTGGAAACTGCTCTAGGTAGAGTTTTCTGTTCTCTTAGCAGACACACACTTTGCTTTATGAGCCGAGTGTGTGTGTGTGTGTGTGTGTGTGTGTAGATGGGGCTCTGGACATGTAAACTTTAACGAGTCTCATAAAGAAACGTTGTATCTCAGAGTAGGATGCTGTAACTTAATCTGCCCAAACTGTCGTCTTTCGCCAAGCAGAAACCCTGACGACCACGCCCACCTTCTCCAGACCTGCCCACGTTTAGGAAGAAAATAGTTCAATGGCATGATGGTTTAAAACTGGTGTAATAATATTACAATTTGATTAGTATTGATTAGTGTTCAGAGAGTTTGTTTTTCTTTTTTCATTCTGTTCCAATGCTGTACAGATTTCGTCTGGGTTTGGTCTAGTTTGGTTCTGTGTGTGTGTGTTCTTCAGGATGTACCGGGCAGAGAAGCTCCCCAGCACCAACCTGGTGTTCCTCATCTCGGATGCCAAGGACACGTGCGGGTCGTGTAAACAGACGGCCCTGAGACAAGCTGAGCAGCCCTGTATCCTAAAACACACGCGCTCACACACACACACACACTGAACACGGTCCATCATTTTGTTAAAAAAAAACGCTGTTTTTCTTGAGTGATGACATCAGCCTCCGGCCCGGACCTGTGCGAGCTGGCCCAGAATCCGCGGTACCGGAAAGGACCGGACGTCTGCTTCGACAACAACGCTGCCGTGAGTGTTTTACACGGAATCATCCAGCAGCTCTGCCCCACTGTTACGACCTCTGGGGCTTTTACCCCGCCCCCCTCAAACGACCTTGAGAATTCCGGGCCTCACGCAGTCTCGGAAAGCCTGGAGATTCTGAAACGTCTGACATTTCTGACTCGCCCGGTCGGGAAAACTCATTCTGACAGCATGCCAATCAGTACTCTGTAAAATATAATTCAAAAAATCTGACCCAGTCCTCGGGGGATATGTAATCATCCTCGTCATCAGGAGGATTTTAAGAGCCCCCCCCCCCCAGAGGCAAATTCTGTTATAGCTTAACGGGCAGACTCATAATCGCAAATATGAGAGTGAAAACATAAAAAAAAAAAAAAACACCTTCAGATTAAATTACAGATATTTTTTAAAAATAAATAAATAAATAAAATCCTGCCACAAAATATTTCTGATTCAATTTTTTGAAGCAGGCATCCTGAGAGTATTAAAATGTGTGTATATTCTCACACACACTCAAAATTAATACCTTAATCACTGAAATTAATTAGAAATATTTAGCGTGGTTGCATTTAGTTTTTTTACTGTACGCTCACACGCATGCTGCATGTCAGCGCTTGATGTGCACCCTGGCATGCATAGTTTTTTACTTTAAAGATTGGGGAAGTGCCTCCTTGCAAGTGTACGTGGGAATGCAAAAGTACAGTGACTATAAAATGAAGTTATTTAAAAAGAGAGAAGAAAACCACCCGACAGTTTCTTCAGTATCGTATTTCCATAAAATTTCCCTCCATTTGATCTGATCTGAAGGCCAGGCCAGGCTGATCAGTCTGATTTTGCTAATAATATATTTTTTGAGGTTCGTCATGGTTTTGGGGTTTGATGTAGAGACACGCCTCCTGGTCTCTGTAGGGCCTGTCGTCTCCAACTTCCTCCCCTCCGCGGTGCTCAGCGCCTTGCTGTCGTTTCTGCTCTCCGTTAGGCTTCATCTGGCCAGACGTTGCTCTGTTTCGCATGAATCACCCGTCTCCATCGCCCATCTCTTTACCTTTGTTCCGTTCTTCTGTTTCCTTTCTTTCGTTTTCTTCTTCATGCCCATCATCAGGATGAACCGCTGTGTCCAATCAGTGGCTCCTCTGCGCTGGCCGCGCCTTCGCGCCTCATTTTGTTCCACGTGGTCTTTGCGGTTCTATGGTCAGTGTGACGTCAGCTTTTCAAGCTGCTGTGTGCCGTGCTGCAGCGGTTCTGAACCCGGTCCTCACAAACCCCAAAAAGGACCTGGTTGGGGACCCCTGGAATACCGAAACCGAGGGCATTAATGCTGCATTCCTGACTGCAGTGAAAAGTTGTTGGCGGTGTCGTCAAAAGACATGTCCATTGGCCAAATCAGCACGCTTTGATGACATTTTAGTGCATGTGACAGCATAAAAGGCCCGCGTACAAGATCACGTGACACACGGGGCACGATTTGCTGTCTCTTCACATGCAGAAACGAGGAAGTGAGCTTCCTTACAGCTCAGCATTTAGCACCGGCCTCTGCCAATTTGTGGTGCACAGAATTCACATTAGATTCATAAAACCAAAGGTCAAGCCCCAGGCTTCAGTTGAATGCAGCATTAGTGGGAATGTGTGTGTGTGTGTGTGTGTGTGTGTGTGTGTGTGTGTTTACCCTTGTGAAATCATGCCCCTTCTCTCTGTGCCGGTGCGAAAAGTGCTGCCGGTGGCAGGATGATGCGTCTGGCATTACTTAACCCCCGCCGGCTGATGAAATCTCTCTGAGAAAGGGGAAGTGTGTGGTCACATGTGGCGCTCTGACCCTTTTCCTGTCGGCCACTGCGCCGCCTCGGGTCAGCCTCACACAGGTAGCGCCAGACCTCGCCCTGCAGGGGAAACGAGACTGTGTGTGTGTGTGTGTGTGTGTGTGTGAGAGAGTGTGTTAGACTCCTCTGCAGGAAGATTCAGAAAGATATTTTCTGTGGGATAAACATAGGAAGCCCCAGATGTGTTTCCTGGACTTTGACTGCGTCCAGCTACGCTCGCACCCACACGTATACCATATTCCATACGTGCAAACGCACACGGGACAAGTCCCGAGCTGCCAAGGTGCCGCTGAGCAAAGCACCATCCCCACACACTGCTCCCCGGGCGCCTGTCATGGCCGCCCACTGCTCACCAAGGGTGACGATTAAATGCAGAGGACACAGACACACCTTCCCCTGGCATCAGATGAGGGCACTGATTCCCACCTGGCACTGTCTGCCCTGAGATGTTCTAAATGTACTGTGCCCTCCTGAGACCCACCAACACCATTTGATGTCACCATTGATGACATCTGATGATGTCACCATTACGATGCTCAGCACCCCTGACGCAGTGATGATGTAATGATTTCTTTTACTTCGGTTGAGCAGCGATGTAGTAAGATGATCAGCAAGGACCTTATGTTACGGCATCATTGCCCATTGTTGTCCTCAAGAGACGTGTCATGATGAATAAACAAGAGAATTCTGCTGGGTCTCAGGAGGTTCTCCAATAGTGGTTCTCAACCCTTTAGACTGTCAAGATTAAGATTAAACAATGCAACAATTCACTAATCCAGACACACAGGACTCTTCAGATCTTCAGACTCTAATGTCCTCAAAAGCGCTCATAAACGTCCTCATAATTCACTTTCTCCAGAACGTTGCCATGGAACCTGAATGATCTTAAGAAGAACATGTTTGATAATTCAAATTTGAATAAGACTTTCATATTTTCTCAACACATCTAACTACCTCGTTTAGTTGAGAACCACTGTTCTAGATGGTTCTAGAATGTTTTAGACTGTCTAATGTACATAGGTCTTTGATAAGAACAAATGAATAACAGCAAAAAACTAACCGTTTTGTGATGTGTGTGTGTGTGTGTGTGTGTTTGCATTTAAACACCTCTCTTCTCCAGGAGGACGTATCTGACTGTGGTCGAGGTTCCAGTCTGACTCCGGCTCTCTGGCCCTTGTTGGTGCTGCAGCTCTTATTGTTCTGGTATCTGACTGGAACTGCAACACACACATCCTGACCCTAACACACACACACACACACACACAGACACACACACACATAAACATTATATTTAATCATTCTGACAGCAGGTACACACACATACACTTCTGACCCAAAGTTTAGACCGTAGACACCGTCCCGGACTAAAGAAGGTATCTGAGTGGACAGCACCTAAATCCAGGACCAAACCACGCCCCTGGGAGCTGTCTTGACTACACGCCCATTACCTTTCACTCTACTGCTGCTCATCTTTGCTCCAGGCAGCTTTGAGAGGTCCACAGGGCTCTGTTTCACTGCACACCTTTGACCTCTGGACACATGGTTGCATGCCGAATGTGAATGTTGACCTGTGCTTAAGTATCTGTTCTGAAGGCTAAACAGACTGAAGTAGTGCATTGTGGGCAATGGAGGCAGCGTTGCAAGATGCCCTTCTCATTTTTAGTCACTTGTTAATTTGGGAACTTTGATAAACTACATAAATACATTACTGCAGCGTAACCTGATAAGAACCTGTTGCTCTTAGCAGTGCTTGCATCCTGCAGTTGAATCTTTAATCTGCTCAAACAAGAACTTAAAGGACATTTCTTGCCAGGTCTGTGAAAGGCATGTGCTTTTTTGGGATCTGGAAAGAAAATCTGCTACAAGAAAAATAAAAATCCCAAATCAATCAATTTTTCACAATTGGCACAAAGCGCCCATTAGAACAGCAGCTCAAAGGCAACAGTGGCAAACAAAATGCTCCCTGAAAAGGAGGAAACCCTGAGAGGAACCAAGGCTCAGAAAGGGGAAGCCACCCTCCTCTGGGATGTTCATGTCGGGTCACTGATGTAGTGCAGTGTGAGCTGCTCCCAGGGATGAGGGTTCCACGCAGGTATCGGTATATGACTTGCCCTCCGTGGATCAGGTTCTCCATAGGTTCTGCTCACGCCTGAATCCATAACAATGTGGTTGAGAAGATGATGAAGGTTTGCCAAAGTGTCTGACTTCGTTAAAGCCAGCCCTCGCTGTTCTACACACTTCATTTCCTGTTCTAGACTTGGTACCGGTCAGAGCTGGAAGGTGACTGGGAGGAATTTCTCCACGTTTGACTGTTAACTGTGGGTCAGCAGGTCCACACACCCTTTGGGTGAGGTTCACCTCCACTGTTGTGGTGGTGTTAGTGGAATTTGGCCTTACCTTCTATTAAAATACCTCAGAGAATGAGGCCCGTCGTTTTTCTGTTGCTCCGATGCACATCAGTTAGATGCCCTTGGTGCTTAATACTGTGTCGAAATGATGAGTCTAAACGTTGAGTCTCCGTCGTCAGAACCACCCGCCTCGTGCTTCGCCGAATGCGAAGAGGGTTGCCACGTTGTGCATCTTCAGCTGTCTGTTGACTGCAGCGTCCCCCGTTTACCGTCTCAAAGCAGCGGCTATGCTTGATGTGTTGCGTTCACATTGTGATTGATTGATGTTACAGAATGGAACGTTCCGATTTTTTTTCCTCCAGGCCTCCGCTGACCATTCCGTAAAAATCTGTAGGAATTCCAAGATCTCCTGCATTAACAGCATATCTTTTTTTTTTATTGAATGCATACATTTCTACTTGTGCTAATCAGCGGCTGTAGCCTTGTGTTGGGACGCCTCGTGTTGCTGGAAGTGTTGTGGGTGTTTTTTTTATTTTTTTATGTCCCCCCTCATTAGGCTGAATGTATGGGGGAGTTGCTCGATGTGCGTGTTGAGCAGAAACAACTCTGCTCGCTGTAAATGATTGTGCTTTAATAACCTTTTGTGGAATTTGAACCAATTTTTGTATACATTTGTACAATAATGTGAAAAAAATAATAATAAAACAAATATATGAGCCGATGGAAAATGTTTATAACTGCAGAAATGTGTTAATTCTGGTGCAAATATAATATATTCACAATAAAAAAAAATATATAATAATTTACAATACAGCACTGGCTTATTCCACAGTATTATTCGACTCTGGTCTGTTTGTAATTATGTTCAGTATGTAACAAGGCGGGCAGAGTACAGTATTCGGCTAATGAACCGGTGGGACGGCGAGCGCTTATTTTATTAATGCGACCGTAACCCTTCACCGGGGCTCGCCACATGTCGTGAGAAGATAATGCTGCGGCTCTAATGTTCCCAGGGCTTTCATTTGCAATAACGAAGGACCACGGCAGTGGTGTTTTCAGGTCGCATCTCTGTCAAAACGTCATTTCCTACGGCGGCCGCCCGTGATCTATCGTCACCGGGGTGATAATAATTCTGTCTCGATGAGAGGGGGGACGTCAGACGCCTTTATTAAAACAGTTCAGTCACAAAGGAGGAGACCCAAGTTCTGGGTCCAGAGCGGCAAGTAAACCTCTGCGTGAATTATATTCCACATACATGTGAAACGGCACCGGTTCCCACCCACTCCAGAAAACACCAGCATCTGGCCCATAACTCTCCTCATGCTCAAAACAAGCACATTATGAACATGTTACATCTCAGTGTTGTCGTTTATGACCCAGTGCTTTCGCACAATTTAAATAATGATGAACTATTGTGGGGAAAACTGCGTCGGAGTGTAGACACGTGGGCGGATTTGTGATGCTGTGTGAGATGAACTGGGACCCAGCATGTAATTTCATATGAGGCTCCTATCCCATCTCATTACCCTGGAAATGGCACTCCCGTCAATATAGAATAGGTGGGGCCTTTAGAAGGATTTAGATTTGTAGAACCCAACTCTAAACAGTCTAAATGCCTAATAGCGGTCATCTTGGGGGGTTCCTCCAGTTCCTCACCCATCTGTGGGCCAATACGCTCTCCTTTTCAAATTAAAAGCCATCATCCGCACGTGCAGTTGAAGGATTTAGATTTGTAGAACCCAACTCTAAACAGTCTAAATGCCTAATAGCGGTCATCTTGGGGGGTTCCTCCAGTTCCTCACCCATCTGTGGGCCAATACGCTCTCCTTTTCAAATTAAAAGCCATTTAGATACACATGAGGCCAATATCGTCTTCGATCTCCGTCTGGCATCCTGCTGAGCCGATGGAAGAGCGTCTTCTGCCTGATTCAGCCTGACCGTTCCCCTTTTGGAGCCACTTAGTGTTCCTGGTGTTTTAAAGAGGTTATTTGTTAAGGCAGACCGTTGTGTGTGTGTGTTTTTTTAAACGGCATCCAGAGGAAGTCCAGATGTGGGAGTCGGAGTGGCGCTTTTAAGGGGGCACGATTCTGCCGAGTGATGGTTATCTGCCAGTTCCCCCGTCCCGCTCATGCACTGTGCATGGGTAAGAGGTCACCGGCGGTAATGGGATACTCTTGTCAGCCAGTTAAAAGGTCACGGCCTCCTATCACAGCATGCGCCCGCCCCAAATGACAACAAACAGGCTGGCAGCGAGGGTCCGCAACCAAAACATCCTCCTCTTCCTCACCTTTAACACCTTAACTCTGTTAACCCCTTCTGCTGACTCCAACGGCACTTATAATGACCCCCGTTACATTTGACACCACATAGATGAGGGAACGTTTCGTTCTAAACTGGTAACAATGGCAATAAAAAATAAATACAGATTAAAAATGTGTCAGTGTTTGAGTTGGAAAGAGTTCCGGGTACATGGCACAGCACAGATGTGATCCTCGCGTGGGTTTCGGTCAAAAGGCTGGAGCAGCTCATTTAGAAGAAGCTGATAAGTTTTGCACATTTGAGCTGATTTGAAACACACACACACCCTGTATCCAGGGCTCTGACCCCGCTCTGTGTAATTGGGGAAACTTTATGGTCACTGTTTAGCAGAAGTTGCTTCCGACCGTCTGGACCAGCAGGGTCAGGCATGAATTCCCGTCCGTCAGTCGCCCCGTTCAGACTGGGGACCCCGAGGCACAACAGCAGATTCCAGTTAAAGAAGTAATCGTGCAGTTAGCCACGTAATAAAGTGAATAAATTCTGTAATTACAGAATTAGTAAAAACCACACCAGTGGAATAAACTTAATTCTTCTAGGACCCCAACTCAGTGGTGGCCTAGCGGTTAGGGAAGCGGCCCCGTAATCAGAAGGTTGCCGGTTCGAATCATGATCCGCCAAGGTGCCACTGAGCAAAGCACCGTCCCCACACACTGCTCCCCGGGCGCCTGTCATGGCTGCTCACTCTGGGTGATTTTTTTAAAAATTACTTTTATAAATAAACTGACATTTTGCCAGGAAAGCTCTATTTCCATTTAAAATTCATTTACAGCATTTATCAGACGCCCTTACCCAGAGCGACTTACAATCAGTAGTTACAGGGACAGTCTCCCTGGAGCAATTTAGGGTTAAGTGTCTTGCTCAGGGACACGCTGGTAGTAAGCGGGATTCGAACCCGGGTCTTCTGGTTCATAGGCGAGTGTCTTACCCACTAGGCTACTACCAGCCCAATGTTTTCAATGTTTTGCCTTTTTATTTATATATATATATATATATATTTATATATAAATAAATGCGAACAATAAAAAAGAGGGTGTCTAGAGTCTTGAAGCATGGAAGACATATATGTTGAGCACTGCCATCATGAAATGTCATCGTCTCCCATCATCACCAAAGCAACTGGTCTGGTCGATAAACGTTTTTTCGGGCTTGGGACTGACACCAAGGAATGCGCTGTCACATGCGTCCCCAGTGGCTTGGTTGGCTGCTATCAAAAAAACTCTATGAAACAAGAAAATGAAGCCCAAGGATGGCAGAGGGGGTGCAATTATGACAGCCGCAATTTCAATTTACATTTACAGCGTTTACCAGACGCCCTTATCCAGAGCGACTTACAATCAGTAGTTACAGGGACAGCCCCCCCCTGGAGACACTCAGGGTTAAGTGTCTTGCTCAGGGACACGATGGTAGTAAGTGGGGTTTGAACCTGGGTCTTCTGGTTCATAGGCTACTATCACCCTCATGATGCCTCTGTTGTAATGCTACAAGTATGCAATGCTAGCTTTATACTCTAACTTTGGGCTTTTATCAAGTCAAAAGCCTACATGACTGGAGATCCACAGATCTGAAATAGTTATTATCTGAGTCCCGAGTCCCTCTGATTTACGACCGTGTGACAGCTGACGTGTTAAGGGTGAGCGTAAATCCCTGTACGTTGAACACACATGAACCCCGCGCCTCACTCGCGCAGCAGGCCGCCACGCCCAGAGTCAGACGCCCGTCAGATCTCCGCAGTTAAACAGGGCAGGGACGCACATGGAGATCCGATCTGGGAGAGGAGGCGCTGCCAGACCTGTAAACATGAGCGTTAGCATCATTAGCGACGCCGGCATGGCTTTCTCATCGCACTCGGGCCCTCTGTGACGCGCCCCGGGCAATCGGAGCGCCGCAGCTCCTAATCCCAGGCTCCGCAGTCATTATCCACCCCACGCCTGTCAGGAGGGATGAAAGTAAAGTTCAGCCCGGGAATTCCCACCTTTCCAGGGAGCGAGAGCGGATCCTTGCAGCCGAAAAGACTTCCTGAGGCCCTCGCTGTTATTTCTGGAGACTTGTGGAACACATCAGCGTGTGATACCTCCTTCACCTTCAGGGCCTCCGTTTAGCTTAACATATAAACAAGAAGCTGTTAAGATTAGCCTCATTGCACATGAATTTCAGAAGGCTGCCAAGGAAAAAAATTCAAGACCGTCTAACCTTGGACCCGGTCCTAAGCTTGCCGATGGAAGAAAGGCATCAGGATCTGGCCAGACCCATTGATGAGGGACCCAGTCCATACAGTTTCACATCAACCACATATAGGCTTGGGAACCCATACGCAACAAAAATATATTTCTAAATATATTATGTGACAATATATTCATTGTGTATTCATATATTGTGAATTGTACATAGTAACATATGTTGATATATTCTATAATAATATATATTTATATGTAAGCAATATTTAAATATATGAAATAGGATATATGACAATACATGAAAATTTTGCAATTATTGCCATTTTAATTGAATAAATACATTGTTATACTATTTTATATATTATTATATATACTGAAAAATGTCCTACAGTAAATGAGATTATATATTGAAAAAGGCATTGCAAATATATTTACATTTACTCCATTTACCAGACACCCCTATGCAGAGCGACTTACAGTCAGTAGTTACAGGGACAGTCCCCCCCTAGAGACACTCAGGGTTAAGTGTCCTGCTCAGGGACACAATGGTAGTAAGTGGGATTTGAACCTGGGTTTTCTGGTTCGTAGGCGAGTGTGTTACCCACTAGGCCACTACCACCGTCAAAATATATGTGGATATTGCAATAGAAATTGTAGTATATAACAACATACGTTTGTAGGGAAACATAAGAGTCAGTAACAGCCTGGCCTGGCCTGAGTCTCCATTCTAGCTCTCCAGCTGATCCAGACTGCAGCAGCATGGCTTGTTATTAACCTTCCCAAGTTCGCCCACACCATTCCTTCGCTCTGCTACCACCACTGGCTTGACGATTCAAGGCAGGCCTACAAAGCCAAAAGCGGACCAGGACCCTGCTGGATCTTATTGCACCCCTCACAGAATCCTCCGGCTACAAGCCGGTTGGTGAGGTGAAGTGAAGGGTACCTTTAAATGGTGACTGAAGATCAACCTCTGGCAACACCATTATTCTGATATATGAATAAAATATGATGCCGTGTGTAACCTGAGTCCAAGAGTCTCAGAATGTTATCACTTAAACAGACTTTACAGTCGTCCCGAGTTAAGGGGATATTCCAAATACTGTCAAAAAAAAATGAAAATGTACATTTATGTTGTTATTTAGAGAGTGTCATGTGACCAGCCACTGTGGAATCAGAGAAGAACAGTTGCATCATATAAGAGGAACGTAAGCCTCACAAAAACGCACCGCCTTTATGAATCCTTTATTTGTTCTTTATGTAAATTCCCCGGCCCTCCACCTTCACCACCTGCAGCAGTTTAGCAGCAGCGGCACCTCGCTGACCCGAACTACCTTCTACACGGCTTCCACCTGGCAGTCGAACCCATTCACGTTACCCTGCTCCCACATGAAAGTAACGATGTAGAAACACACACAGACCCACACACACACACTAATGGCTCATCTGTAGGCTATTTACGTCTGCAGAGGGGACGTACCACACACCATTTGTTTCGGAGTGACCCATCGCGAGCGTGATTCAGGCCTAATCGCAGGCCGGGCCGGGGAGAGAGGTGAGGGGGCGCGGCAGGGTTGGAGGGCAAAACTCTCACAGATGGACGTGGCGCTGCTTCGGCGGGGCCTAATCACGCAAGCGCTGGGCCGGTGGTGGATGTGGTTCTCATTAGCCAGAGCCGGCCGCTGCCCCGCGCCGGGGATTGGGAGCGCCAGGCCCAGCTGCCTGCCGCCGTCCCTGGGCAGCCGTTTCCCGCGCTTCCCCCTGGGCTGGATGTCCGGGACGCGTCCCTGGCTCCCAGCTGCCCGCGTAATGGCCGTTGTAAACCTGCCCATTATCAGAGGACTAATTTCGCCGATGCGGCGTGACAGGTATTTAGGAGCGAGAGGGATCGCGTGGCCGTCTGAAACGGCTCTTTGTGCCACGCCGCTGAGAGGGACAATTAGCCGGCTGTGCTGAGCGAGACCCCCGAACTGTCACCAGATGTGTGTTTGGGTGCACACTGTTGGCCTGTCAAGCGTCCACACAAATGAGAAGGATCAGGCGGCTTCCTGCCAGCCTCGCGCCCTCTCCGCTTGGAATCAGGTCTGCCGGCGACGGGTTAAACATCTGTTTATTTACCGCGGAACGCGCACGATCAACAGCTGGGAGCTGTAAATGATTCACCGGTGTGGCGGTACGCGGACACGTTGTCGAATGTCCCCACCATTTCTGCTGATTTATACCAGATATGACTGTACGAGTATACAGACACGATAGGAAACTGTAAGTCTATGATGCCACGAATGTCCTTATTCTGTTGATTTTGTTGGTATTGCTTCATGCTGTGAACCTTTCATTTCTAAATGAGAGCTTTTAATTGTGATTTAAGGGGTTTCATTGATTTCTGCTGGACTTATACCATATATGTATTTACAGTATATGGACTGCAAATAAACCAACAATGTGATCAGTCTAAATGAAAACTATAGTCTATGATGTCATGAATGTCCTTTTTCTGTCAATTTGTTGGTATAGAATTCCACTGTGAACCTTTCATTTCTAAGTGGGAGCTTTTAATTGTGATTTAAGGGGTTTCATTGATTTCTGCTGGACTTATACCATATATGTATTTACAGTATATGGACGGCAAATAAACCAACAATGTGATCAGTCTAAATTAAAACTATAGTCTATGATGTCATGAATGTCCTTTTTCTGTCAATTCATTGGTATTGCATCCCACTGTGAACCTTTCATTTCTAAATGAGAGCTTTTAATTGTGATTTAAGGGGTTTCATTGATTTCTGCTGGACTTATACCATATATGTATATACAGTATATGGACTGCAAATAAACCAACAATGTGATCAGTCTAAATGAAAACTATAGTCTATGATGTCATGAATGTCCTTTTTCTGTCAATTTGTTGGTATAGAATTCCACTGTGAACCTTTCATTTCTAAGTGGGAGCTTTTAATTGTGATTTAAGGGGTTTCATTGGGTTTCAAATCTGCCCAAACGTACATCGAATTTACCATGTCTGCTTCTTGAGTTGGTTTCAGATGGGAAAAAAAGGCTGTTTTTCCTTTCCCTCTCCCCTCTTCCAGTCATGCTCCTCACTCTGACGCTCTTGCTCTGGAACTGGATTCAGTGTAGGTGGTCTGATCCCCGTCACTGGTGTCTATGAGCCCTGATATTGACTCACCTCTCATGCATCGATAAGCAGAAAAAAGTACCAACCCCAGCTATTTATACTCCACCAGAGGAGGCATTTCCTACTGTAATTTTATTTCACTGTCTTGTGGTCTCCACAAGCTGCGTTAAAACAGAAGGACGGCTGAATGCATGGTACACATATATAAGGCATCTCATTTTAATTAACACCTCAAATAATATCAATAATCTTGTAATTCAGAATTAATGGACTTCCAAAGAATTCCATCCCGGAATGTAATGGGCTCCAGATGTCAGCGGCAGACCATCTTGTGAGGTGATGACGCTCAGCTCTCACGACAAGCGTGCCTAGCTTCGGGCACCAATCGGTCTGAAGTCGCCTGGATCCGTTTGGGAACGTTCCTGCTTTTCGAACGGTAAAGGATGCGTCATCTAAACAGTCAGACAAAAAGCGCGGCGGCGTGAGGCGGTTCCCATGGTTCACAATAAAAAGTGGAAGTCCGACAGGAGCTCCTGTAAATATTTGAAGTGACAGACTCATATTTGCTGTGTGAGGTAAACATAAGTGGCACCTTTGTGCAAATCGACCTATTTTGCCTGATGGACAATTGCATTGTTGTCGTGGAACAGAACATTTTCCTCTTGGCAGTGCAGGCGGATAAGATAATGGATTATGAAAGTCGTTCATGTTGCCTTGGGAGAGACTTTTTCAGTGAATAGAGTCAGGATAGATCCGAAGCTCCTGGTTGCTGGAGAAACTGTGTAAATTATAAAGCCATGATGTTTATAAAATCTAAAACAGCATCGCTTCTGTCGCTCCAAGGACTCGGGCCCACTGGGCGATCTACTGTGCCTCCAACTGTTCAGTTCAGGCTGGTTCTGATGGAAAGGCATGTATCAGAGTTTGATGCGAATGGGTGAGGGCGCCCATGAAGATCCATCACCAAAAGCTTCCTCAGTGTGTCTTGATCTCACAAGCTGGTGGATAATTTTGATGCAAGTTCAAAGCTGAGCTGAGCTGAGCTGGTATTGCCTTCCATATGAACGCACACTGCAACCCATCTTGAAGAATAGTTTAATAGTCATACACTGCAGCACAGCACACGGTGCACACTGTGAAATTTGTCCTCTGCATTTAACCCATCACCCTAAGTGAGCAGTGGGCAGCGATGACAGGCGCCCGGGGAGCAGTGTGTGGGGACCTCAGTGGCACCTCACTGCCTTAACTAAACTTGGCCTCAGAGATGTCCGTCAATCGAACGTCTGTGGGACGTGCTGGGATAAAAAATCTGCAACTTTTGCGTTGATTCCAGACCTAGAAGGTCTGTGTGTGTGTGTGTGTGTGTGTGTGTGTGTGTGTGTGTGTGTGTGTGTGTGAGTAAGCGTGACTGGTGTATGAATGTGTAATGAGCGTGAGCGTGTGTGCCGATCTCAGGTGAACCAGACCCCGGTGGCATCTGTCAGCCCCTCTCCATTCCCCCGGGTGACTCAGCCACAGCTCTCGGCACAGGAAGTGTGTGTGTGTGTGTGTGTGTGTGTGTGTTTGTTTGTTTACAGAGTGACACGCGAGCCGTGTTTACAGCGCCGGCGCGGCCGCACCGCAGGACGCCCAGACGCAGATGTTTGTTTTCTGAAGCTCTGCTCCGGTGTTGTTCGCCGTGTTTGTTTATTGGCTAATTTATGTTGTGCAGTCGACTCATCTAGTGCTGCAGTGATGCGTAACTTTCATACATTTTTATGAAATAAGCTTCTCTACATTTCAACACATCCATTATTGTATTGCTGTTCGTATCCCTGTATTAATATTAATAAAGAAAAGTATTATCAATATTATTCGTGCAACTGAATGTATGCTGGTACACACACCTACTGCCAGAGCACAGCCCTTGAATGTGCGTCTGTGTGTGTGTGTGTGTGTGTTGGGGCGACTGGGGTCACACTGGGGTCCAGGTAATTTGCTGCAGATGAAACTCTACACTGGCCCCAGACCCTGAATGACAAATCTCTTCAAAGCAGCAGGAAATCTATTAGCACCCTGAGGGGTTGGGGTTCCACCCACACACACACACACACAACACAACACAACGGTGCTGCTATAACACTAATTGCACGTATTACATTATACGTTTTTTTTTTTTTTTTAATGGACAGAATGACTGATGGAGGCACCGGAAAGAAGGACACTGGGAGGTGTGGAGTTGGGAGAAGCGCCACCGCGGTGGCTTCACTGGGGAGAAGGTGGCATGCTGACAGGTTTACGGCTGCGATGTGGTCACGTTTTACTGGGAGAGAGAGTGGCAGAAGGACAGGTTATTGTTTTATTGGTGCTCCGAAGCACATGTTCCGAGTTAGACGCAAGAGTGTAAGCATAAAAAAAAAATACAAAAATATGGGTGGCTGTGTGTGTCAGCCATTACTGGAAAAGTGTGTGTGCGAGAGAGAAAATGTGTGTGTGTGTGTGTCACCCTGTGATTAATTAAGGGTCCCATGTTTTTGCAGTTGCCTACATGTTGCCTCATCAGTGAAAGATTGCGGCGTCTGAAATGTTTTCCCGAGACGCGTGGTGGACATGGTGGGGCTCCCACCTCCACACGGATCACTGGAGACCAGCATCAGCTTGATGACTGCAGACCAGTGACTCACCGGAGGGCCCGTTCTCAGGGGCAAAGAGGAAATCACGGTGGTCAATGCCGCTTCAGAGAGACGGCCAGTATCTGCTGGATCGGCCGATGGCATCAGCGCGGTCTTCGCTTTTCCTGAAACACAGCGAAACGCAGCTGCGGTGGAATTCCTCGACTCTTCACTCGTGAAATCGTGCATCTGCCACCGCTGGCGGCAGTGAACAATGTGCAGGATGACAGGCCGCGGACGCCTTCGTGGCGCTGCTGGGTGGGCGGCATTGTGGGTTGTACGAGCAGCTTCTCGCCCACCAGCGCATCGCAAGATCCAAATGCAATCTGAACGTGTTTTATTTTGTGCAGCGGTAGTAGGTCTGCATTGTCCCTCAACATACATGGAGATAAAAGCATCAGGAGATTTTTATTTAGTTGGGTACATTTTTGTCTGTGTGTGTGTGTGGGTGGGTGGCTGGGTGGGTGTACGCAGCTCTGTTGGTGACACTAATAGTTATAATAAAGCACACAAACAGTAATGCCACTCCCTCGAGGGACACTCGGAGAATGGGTTCATTTGTTTCTCTTCAAAGGAAACAGAGCATCTCTTAAACCCTCAGTTATGTACAGGCCCAACACACACACACACACACACACACACACACAGCAACATGACAGCATTAAGTCCCCAGCTTAAAACTATTCATTTGGACGAAGAAAGTGAAACGAAAAATAAAGAAAACATCTGTTCTGTTTGCTGCTGACCTCTGTGCACCCATCACCGCTCAACACCCCGCCGCTCGCGTTTCACAGCAAGGTGCAGGTCACATGACTCAGCGCCCGCACCACTGGCCATGCAGAATGTCCCGCTGACAGGTTTGCTGTTAAGTAAGTGATAGTCGGGGAGTGGATAATCCATTACACGTTTCATTTCTGCGCGCTGCGATTTATTTCATTCGGCTCACGTATTCTTTCCCGTGGAAGATTTATGGACAAATTGAATCATCACTTCAAACCTTCTTACATGTCTCCTTCGTGCTGACTTAGCGTGGTGAAAGCAAACTTCACTGCTGTACCCACTTCACCACCCATTGAGTTCGAGAGTAGCTACTTCACTACCACTGAGGTCACTGAAGTTACCAGGACCAACTTCACATCCTACTGAAGTCACCATAGCCCACTTCACAACCCACTGAGGTCACCAGCACCCACTTCAGCACCCACTTCATAACACACTGAGGTCACCAGCACCCACTTCAGCACCCACTTCACAACCCACTGCGGTCACCAGCACCCACTTCACAACCCACTGAAGTTACCAGCACCAACTTCACATCCTACTGAAGTCACCATAGCCCACTTCACAACCCACTGTGGTCACCAGCACCCACTTCAGCACCCACTTCACAACCCACTGAGGTCACCAGCACCCACTTCAGCACCCACTTCACAACCCACTGAGGTCACCAGCACCCACTTCAGCACCCACTTCACAACCCACTGAGGTCACCAGCACCCACTTCAGCACCCACTTCACAACCCACTGAGGTCACCAGCACCCACTTCAGCACCCACTTCACAACCCACTGTGGTCACCAGCACCCACTTCACAACCCACTGAGTTCACTAGCACCCACTTCACAACCCACTGAGTTCACCAGCACCAACTTCACAACCCACTGAGTTCACCAGCACCAACTTCACAACCCAATAAGGTCACCAGCACCCACTTCACAACCCACTGAGTTCACCATCACCCACTTCACAACCCACTGAGGTCACCAGCACCCACTTCAGCACCCACTTCACAACCCACTGAGGTCACCAGCACCCACTTCAGCACCCACTTCACAACCCACTGCGGTCACCAGCACCCACTTCACAACCCACTGAGTTCACCAGCACCCACTTCACAACCCACTGAGTTCACCAGCACCAACTTCACAACCCACTGAGTTCACCAGGACCAACTTCACAACCCAATAAGGTCACCAGCACCCACTTCACAACCCACCAGCACCTACTTCACAGCCCATTGAGTTCAACATTAGCTACTTCACAACCTACTGAGTTAACTAGCACAACTTCACAGCCCATTGAGTTCACCAGCACCCACTTCACAACCCACTGAGTTCACCAGCACCACTTCACAGCCCATTGAGTTCACCAGCACCAACTTCACTACCCACTGAAGTTACCAGCACCAACTTCACATCCTACTGAGGTCACCATAGCCCACTTCACAACCCACTGAGGTCACCAGCACCCACTTCAGCACCCACTTCACAACCCACTGAGGTCACCAGCACCCACTTCAGCACCCACTTTACAACCCACTGTGGTCACCAGCACCCACTTCACAACCCATTGAGTTCACCAGCACCAACTTCACAACCCACTGAGTTCACCAGCGCACACTTCACAACCCACTGAGTTCACCAGCACCCACTTCACAACCCAATGAGGTCACCAGCACCCACTTCACAGCCCTCTGAGTTTACCAGCACCCACTTCACAACCCACCAGCACCTACTTCACAACCCATTGAGTTCAACGTTAGCTACTTCACAACCCACTGAGTTCACCAGCACCCACTTCACTACCCACTGAGTTCACCAGCACCCACTTCACTACTTACTGAGTCCACAAGTTAAACTTAAAACTAATATAAGATGCGGAGCTCGCCAGTCCTTTACAAGTACCCAAGGAGCTCATCATCATCGTCATCATCATCCTCCTCCTCTAATGCAGCCGCCCTGGGTGCGGAACAAACCCGGTCCAGTCCTCCATGAGACAGGGGCGGGGTCTGCGTGTGCGCTGTCGGGGGCGCGCCGGGTTTAAGAGCGCGCAGCTGGGTTCCTGTAAGCGGACTGTCTCTCCACCCCGAGCCGAGCCTCCAGTCCCGCGTCCTGCGCGTCCCGCACAGCATCATGTGGATTTACCAGCTCCTCATCTGCGCGTCGCTGCTGCTCTGCTCAGGTGAGGTGACAACACGCTGCCGTGGTTCGGAGAAAGTTCGTTTCCGCGCAGCGCTGAGCCGACGTTGAGGGTCCCCGTCCGGAGCCGCAGAGCTGCGTGCGCGTCCCCGCGTCGGTTGCGCAACAGCCCCCAACTTTTTTCTTTTTTATCTGTTGTTTTCTCTCTCGGTGGCTCCGAAACATCTGGACGCGCCTCCGTCCGCGTTACTGGTCGGATCGAACGTCCCCGCTGCGTAAATGCGCGCACCGCAGCTGTCAGGGGCCTGACCAGCCAGTCTTCAAATTCTGTTATTATGGAAAAAAAATGGACAAAGAATACATGTATTACTAATAAAAATCACATTCCACTGCACTGTACAATTTAGTGTAAATGGTGCATCAGTTTAAAGTCGTGTATTCTAGTCTGTACTATGCTATGGTGGTGTGTGACAAAGAATATATAGTAAAACATAGTTAAAAAAATCCTATTCCGCTGTACTGCACACTTTTGTGCATCATTTTAAAGTCATTTAATCTAGTCTGTACTATGCAAGGGTGGTGTGTGACAAAGAATACATGTATTAGTAATATTAAATAGTTTGAATAAATCACATTCCACTGTACTGTATGCTTTAGTGTGAATGACGCATCAGTTTAAAGTCATGTATTGTAGTCTGTACTATGCTAGGGCGGTGTGTGGCACGGTGGCGATGTCCCCCCCCTCCCACCGCCTCCAGCGTGAGTCACCAGCCAGAGACAGATCATTCCGCATCCCGTTTCCCGTCCTCATGTCTCCCCCTGCTCTCCGAGGGACATTTTACACTCCTGACTGCTTAATGAAGGATGCCATGTTGCGTGTCGTCCCTTTTAGATGCCAAGCGAAACCCGCTGCAGGACTACCAGAAGAGTGACGGCGTTCGCTTGGTCGGCCCGGCTGAGGCGTGCCAGTCTAAGACCAGGAGGCTGAGCTTGGGCAAGTGTGCCCGCCGCTGCCACGGCAACTGGAAGCTGCCATGCAGGTAACGTCTGTCGGAACGCCAGGGCTCCGGTGGGAGGTGAACCGGCCCTGAACTTCTGCCAAGATCAGCAGTTTTGACAGTCTTCCCCTCTTCCTAATGAGCTGATAAACTGGCGTCGCCCACGCGTCACCCACTTCCACTTATCTCTGGCGAAAATGCTGAGGACTGCAGTCCTGACTGGTGTGGCGCACCACAGTGACGGCCAGAAGGTTTTTAACCTCGACCCCACCATCAGAAGGAGCTTAATAAATCCTTGTTACGTTACTACAAACACAAATAGTAAAGGGCTTCGTGCGAAATAAATGTAATGACTTAAAGAAAAATCTTTGGCAGTGCTTGTGCCCTCCCACCGTCAGGCTATAGTTACTTTATCATTATGGTTATTTAGCTCCAGTGGGATAATGAAAAAAGTGAAACATTATGAAAGAAGATTGTCGTTTGTCGTTGATTCACCATCATAAGAAGGTTAAATGTCGTAACGTACAAATCTGGTGATGTGCCAATTTCGTCACTATCTGTGAGTTACCTTTCCAAAATGTGTAATTATTAAAAACAACAGACAGAATCCCTGGCTGTATCTGTAGTGCAGATGGCTGCTTCTCTTGTCAGCACATTCGCTTTGGGACGATGACATCATGTTATAAGTGCTCTAATGGAACATGAATATGGATTTTATAAATAAACAGATCGCAGGTCTGGTCCTCTCCGTATTTGATCTGTCCCTCCGCTCTTTCGTGCCTCCAGAGCTTTCGGCTACGACCACAAGAACCGGAGGTGCCACCTGCTCGCCGCCGACAGCGTCACTCCAGGCGTCCGCGTCGAGAGCGACTTCAACTTCGATCTGTATGAGAAGAAAGGTGAACCGCCCGGGCGCAGAGCCTCCCCTCGATTTCTGATCATCCGTACGGCGTACTAGCGCGAAGGACAGGGCTGTGGGCACCTCTTTTGTCAGATTACTGAGGATTATGGAAGCCATTTATGACCTCAGCATGATTTCGGAATGATTTTGGTGACGTTTGGCTTCGTGTATATAATGTGGGTTTGACAGATTACTTACTGTAAAACAGCACATTGGTCAGAATACAACATGACACATAAGAGACCAAAGAAAACAGATATTTTGCAATGAGCCACGTCTCCATTTCATTGCTATTAATGAAGTACACATTCACATAATGTGTTTTTTCTTTGAAAATGATTTGAAGTGTTGTTGACCTTTTCCACGTGATCTGTCATTTAACCTTAACCTTTCGCGCGCTGAAGTATTTATGTCATTTCTGGTGCAATAACCCCGCGTCTCCCCATGTCTGTAGACTACGTGAGGGAATGCATCGTCGGCACTGGCCAGAGCTACAAAGGACGCCGGTCCCTTACTCAGAGCGGAGTTGAGTGCCAGCGGTGGGCCTTGCTCATCCCACACGATCACGAGTGAGTCGACCTCTGACCCTTCTCACTGTGCATCAGGATGTGCTTTTTTTCCTACATTCGTGCTCCTCTTTACTGAAAAAAACCATCATTTTCAGTCCTATTCCTACTATGTAAAGAACTCGGTCTGAGCAAAAGTTGCCAGTTATCCCTTTTCCACTGCGCTGTGGAAAGCGGTGCTGTGCTTTTCCGACAAAAAATAAATAAATAAATTGGTGCCAATGGCCAAAAACAGGCGCCAATCTGGTACTTAACTTTGCTGGTCTAGTAGCGAGTAGTGGGCGGAGTGATTGTAGATTTAAAAGAGAAATTAAAGCCCTTAAAGGCTATATGGACATCCACAGCGTTTCAACAATAATTTTAAAAGTGAACTAGGAGAAAGTGCATGAAGGAAAAACCTAAAGTCTCAAACAAACGACCAATTTGTCAATTAGCTAAAAAAAAAAATGAAGGAAGATAAGAGGGACAAAAAAGAGGGGCTAATGTAACAGTGGCAGCGGTGGAATGTGTGAAAGATTTCTATTATGATGGAATTATTTCTGTTTGGTGGGCGTGACCTGTGACGTACTGTCATGCGGTTCGCGCTAGCGTAAATGCGGACTGGTCCTCAGTTGGCTCCCGGGTCATCAGCAATGACAATGGGGCAGTGGTGGCCTAGTCTGGTGCAGTGGTGGCCTAGCGGTTAAGGAAGCGGCCCCGTAATCTGAAGGTTGCCAGTTCTTATCCCGATCCTCCAAGGTGCCACTGAGGTGCCACCGAGCGAAGCGCCGTCCCCACACACTGCTCCCCGGGCGCCTGTCATGGCTGCTCACTGCTCACTCAGGGTGATGGGTTAAATGCAGAGGACACATTTCCCTGTGTGCACCGTGTGCTGTGCTGCTGTGTATCACATGACAATCACTTCACTTGAGTCATGAAAGCACACACCGGGGGCGCCCCGATGGCGCTGGCAGGCCATGTCCACTAAGCCTCTGGTGGTGGGAGGGAGAGGAACTCATTAGACGAGTTGGTCCTCAGTGTTCAGGATTTATGTCGTTATTAATATGATTTTCTTCAAAGGGTCCGAACGTTTCTCCCTCTTCCTCTCGGCGCGTCTCCAAATCTCCTCCGTTTTGATCCGTTTCACGTTTTTCTGAAAAGCTTCACTTCGGGATGGTGATGCATTGACCTCCACAACATCATAATTGATCTTTCTATTTGAAAGGATTATTAATTATGCAGCGGTACCTCCCACCATCCCGCCTGCGCCTGTGTAAATAGAACTGTGTTAAACCAGACCGCTTTTTCATCCTCGACTATCCTGTAATATTCAGCCAGCTCCTGACCGCAAGATCAACGGCTCTCATGCACTCGCCATTTTACAGAGCGCAGAGCATGGCGGCTCACGTGGGCCCGGCTCATGGTCACGAATGTTTTTCCTCTTTTTTGATGTTGCTGGACACTTAATTGTGAAACACTGCAGCGCAGCACGCGATGACACAATGAGCTGTGTCCTCTGTATTTAGCCAGTGTTAAGGGCACGGTACCAGTGTGCGGGGACGGTACCTTGATCAGTGGCACCTCAGTGGCACCTTGGCGGATCGGGAATCGAACCGGCAACCTTCTGACTACGGGGCCGCTTCCCTCCAGCAGTTTGTGTCTTTAAATATCCTTGGCAAATTCTCCCATTGCCTTCGGTGTAAATTTCTGTGGGGGAAATCAACGGATTTCTGTCTTTTGTTGCCTTAATTTCTTAAGGCAGCGTAATGCTGTGGTGTTTCATTTCAGCGTATTGACTGGGTTCCAGTTTGGAAGAGTAGCAAGGAATAGGGAGGACTGGGTCATCTCAAGAACTGGGTAGCTGAGGGCTACTTGGGTTGCCAGATGCAAATGAAAAAAACAAGAAAAAACACGAAAAAAACATGCATGGATGGACCTGGAGAGCAAAGGCTGTAGCCCTCTTCCTCTGGGGCCTAATATCCAGATTTAATATTCTGAATTTTTTTTAATGTATCGCCTGTTCTCAGATGTCAGCATTGTAATAAAAATTCAGAGAAGGACTTGCTTTGGCAACGACAGCCAAACTGACGAGGCGGCTAACAACGTCTCGCTCTGTCCCCCTCAAAGCTTCCTGCCGAAGAAGAACAAGAAGAAAGACCTCCGGGAAAACCTCTGCCGGAATCCAGACAACGCCACCACTGGACCCTGGTGCTTCACCGTTGACCCGGTCGTGCGGCTGCAAGGCTGCGGCGTCCCACAGTGCTCCGAGGGTGAGAGTTAAAGCAGAGGCATCGTTTACGTGTGACAGTGAAAGTGAAGAAGGTCTCAAGGGGAGAGGACCATAAGTGACAATCTTTTGATCTGCTCTTATTATTAAATGAAAAAAAAAAAACAAGCTGAGGTTTTTCTGACCCCTCAACCCTGCCAGAGGTTGACCAAATGGCCCCTTGATTTACAGTTTACAGTTACGGCATTTACCAGACGCCCTTATCCAGAGCGAATTACAGTCAGTAGTTACAGGGACAGTCCCCCCCTGGAGACACTCAGGTTAAAGTGTCCTGCTCAGGGACACAATGGTAGTAAGTGGGATTTGAACCTGGGTCTTCTGGTTCATAGGCTCCCATTCATTTGTAAATGGATGACCCATTTAATGTGTCCCTCCCTATCCCCCCATCACCTGTGTGGCCTGGAACATTTGCATTTTTACCGTCTGATGCCAGTATGGGTGACAACATTTACATTTACATTTACAGCATTTACCAGACGCCCTTATCCAGAGCAACTTAGAATCAGTAGTTACAGGGACAGTCCCCCCCTGGAGCAACTGAAGGTTAAGTGTCTTGCTCAGGGACACAATGGTAGTAAGTTGGATTTGAACCTGGGTCTTCTGGTTCATAGGCTCCCATTCATTTGTAAATGGATGACCCATTTAATGTGTCCCTCCCCATCCCCCCATCACCTGTGTGGCCTGGAACATTTGCATTTTTACCGTCTGATGCCAGTATGGGTGACAACATTTACATTTACATTTACAGCATTTACCAGACGCCCTTATCCAGAGCAACTTAGAATCAGTAGTTACAGGGACAGTCCCCCCTGGAGCAACTGAAGGTTAAGTGTCTTGCTCAGGGACACAATGGTAGTAAGTGGGATTTGAACCTGGGTCTTCTGGTTCATAGGCGAGTGTCTTACCCACTAGGCTACCACCACCTACCACCTAACAACACGGCCTTGAAAACACAATTTAGCCCTGGATTGGGAGAAAAGGGCAGGAGGTCCAGAGCGTGTCGCGCAGCGAGGACAGCGTGGGAACCGGGGATGAGTCTGAGGGGACGACAGCGAACAGGCGGAGGATCTGTGGCGAAATACGACCGGGAGGGTTCGTTAATAAATTAGTCTCCCATAATCGGAAACAGTCATGCGCAGGGACGTAAACCGGAGCTTTCATGAGAGCGGCGAACTTATAAACATCTGTTTCCAATAGCCGCCGCCGTTGCTCGGCGCGGGGCCTAACGGCGTTTCAGAAGGTGACCCCGGCGGTCTGAGGACTTGTTGGAACAGTGGTACATTATGACAGCGCGCTTGTTGCTGTTGTCTTTTTTGAAGTGAACCTCTTAGCGTAGCATGTCATAACAGGGAACCTGACCGCGGCTGAGGTCCGTAAACGCGGCCATCGCCGAAGCCATTCCTCTAATGACTAACTGATGTGACTAAGCCGTAGTCATGAACCGAGGGGACGTGGAGGAGCTCCTCTCCCGTGGTCCTGGAATTAACCGGCCAAGTGGAGAAAAAATCGAGCCGGTCTGGGATGGAAATGAAAAAAGGTCGGGTACATGCGGCTGATCGTGGGCATGTAGGTGTTCTGGCCCTTTAAAATGATTTTTAGACGATTAGATTATTTGCAATCTGTGTTCATCCGGAGCCTCACTTCAGGCTCGCACTTACTGCACATGCCGTATTGCACACACGTGTGGAGTGTGGCTGAGTGTGTGGTGTTTTGAGGAAAGTTGGACTGTACGTAAGGGGTCTTTATCTGTGTGTGTGTGTTTAATTTCTCCCCACAGTGGAGTGCGTGAGTTGCAATGGCGAAAGCTACAGGGGACCCATGGACCACACCGAGAGCGGCCGAGAGTGCCAGCGCTGGGACCTGGACGAGCCGCACCGGCACACCTTCCACCCCAAGTGGTGAGACCCTAAAAAAAAATGCAAAAAAATCTGCACCGCTGATTGGTCTGGGCTTGTTCTAAAGCATGCTGTTTACACTCAATTCAGAAGATCATGGACTACATTACTAACCCATTTAAAACCAGTCTGGACATTTTCAACATCTGCATAAAATTATTGTAGCGGCCCTTCTGAAGGACAGATATGGCAAAAAAGGACCAGAGATGCAATTATGCTCCTGCAAACCAGAACCCGGCCCTTCAGCACAAGAAACAGGAAGATCCAAAAATGACACGAATGTGCCTGAATGCTTCCTTGTTGGATCCCTTGGAATTCCGCAACGCTGCATCGGAGGGCTCGCTGGAGAGTAAATCTCCTCTTCCCTCAGCCCACAGGAGGGAGAGCCGTAAGAACCGGCTGCGGTCATCAACATGGTCCCAGTTCTCTGACTGTTTACTCTAGCTGGTCACGGGTTCACACTTCACGGCTCCCCAGGCGTAGCGGGATCGCGCCATGTCCCCGATTATGGCCAAGGGACCATCATACATCACGGCCCGTGTTTGCAGACGAGCTTTTTGGAACTGGAGCGTGGGCTTGTTTTGGTGCCCAGGCTGGGAAAAATGTATATCCGAAACGGGCAGCAGCGGGAAAAGGGAAAGCATTGCCAGTATTAGTATTTCTTTTTTTTTTTTTTCTGTTATCAGTGAGTGTTTATTGAACAGTCAGTCATTGGGGCGTTGCCATGCATACCACAATGCATGATGGGAGTGTTTGTGGCTGCCGAAGGAGGATTCTGTGCCTATTTTCCATACTTTTACAAAGTCTTCCTCCATGCAGTAAGCCTATAACCTGTAAAGACAATTTGCCGACAAGAAAAAATTTGTGGTTTATTGTAGATTTTTGTATTTGTGCACCAGGAACTACTGATTAGTGTTCTTTTCTACGTGTTGCGGTGTGAAGTGAGCAGAAATACACGTGCGCAGTCCATCGTATATAATACATAACTCTGAGGAACATATCATGATAATGTGTGCGTTAGATCCACATTAAGAGGAATATGCATGTATACGTGTAGAAGTCATCTACGGGTCATTGAAAAGCGTCCCCATTCTTTACTTCCTGTATCTGGCAAGGCACTCACTGGTCTGACTCACTCTTGCCCGGGTTCCGGGAGTGTCGAGAATTTATTTTTCTTCTGTACTATTTAAAATATTTAGGTCAAACATGTGAAGCCTGAGGCTGCTAACTGTAACATCATGCAATTAGCATGCTTAGCGTAGCTTATCAACTCTAAGTCAATATATACAAATCATTAAACACTAAATATGAAGCCTTTCTGATTAAAATAGGGGAGATTTTTTCTAAAGTGCTACAAGATGCTTGAGGTTCATATGACGTGTCTCCGCTGCTTCCCTCAGGTTCCCGGGTCAAGGCCTGAAGGACAACTTCTGCAGAAACCCCAACGGGCGCCACCGGCCGTGGTGCTACACCACTGACCCCAGCGTGCCCTGGGAGTACTGCAGCATCAAGGAGTGCGGTGAGCCGACCACTGAATCAAAAGAGCCGCCCGGCCGATCATCAGTCAGTGCAGTTGCAGGCCGAGCTGCGGCCCTGAAATTTTGGGGGCTTCAGAAGGAAACGCTTGAGCCCTCAGCAAATTTACAGCTTCCTCTTCCTGTGCCTGACCTCTGCTCCGGAGTGCCAGTCCTCGGCGTGGAATGTAATTTGTTGTGGAGAGTGATGAATTTATTTTCGTTGCCCAGCCCGGGCGGCCGGGGGTTTGGACTGGGCCGGCGAAGACAAAACAGGCGTGTGGATTCCTTTCACCTCTGACCTCGGCCCGAGTCGCCAGTGCCAGTCGCCGCTGTTCTTCACGCTGTTCCGCCTTCAACCGACCTGTCCATATTTATTTATGAGACTTGATCCACGTATCTGTTGTGATGAAAGTCAGCTGTTCCAAATTTTAAAATATGAGTAAAGTGTAGTGATTGTCACATGTGATACACAGCAGCACAGCACACGGTGCACACAGTGAAATTTGTCCTTTGCATTTAACCCTTCACCCTGAGTGAGCATGACAGGCACCCGGGGAGCAGTGTGTGGGGACGGTGCTTTGCTCAGTGGCACCTCAGCGGATCGGGATTCGAACCGGCAACCTGCTGATTACGGGGCCGCTTCCTTAACCGCTAGGCCACCACTGGACCATATGAAGCATTTTAGTGATGTCGGTCTCTTGTCGGTGTTGCGGGATGATTCCGCACCGGGCTCCCAGGTGAACCCGGAGCCGACCCCTCTCGCCGTATCAGGTTCCAGCCGCCGCCTCCCCGTGAAAGCCGATCGGCAGATCTGTGCGGGCGTTTACGAGATGCCGCCCCGTCCATTTGGAGCGTGCGGCGCGGTCCTAACGATCCGATACTCTCCGCTGAAACCAAGCGGCGGAATTTACGGCCCCGTTCCTGAAACCTAGTTGGGTTATTTTCGGCCGGAATCAAAGGGAAGGCCGGCGGACAAAGAGCCCCATTGTTTTCCTGGCCAGTGCGTCTCGGTTGTCATAATGAGGGCGCAGCTATTTATACGGCGCTGGGCGAGTGCTGCAGAGCGCGGTGGAGACGGACATGACCTGCAGGCCTGGTGATCTCGGCCGGTCAGGATCCAAACCGTATATGATAGTATAGTATATTCTCAACATTTAGTTCAAAACCTCGTTAATGGGTTTAAGATAATGGACTTTTTCATTTTTAAATTGATCTCTCCGTCCGGCAGAATCAGTCCACGCCGCCTCTGACACGACAACAAGTTGCTACCACGGCCGTGGCGAGGGGTACCGCGGGACAGTGGGTGTGACCCCGGGGGGCGTGATCTGTCAGCGCTGGGACTCCCAGTTCCCCCATCAGCATTCCTTCACCCCACAGAACTACCGCTGCAAGTGAGGATCACGCACACACACACGCACACACACACACACACACACACGCACACACGCACACAGGTCTCATCTGAAAAATCGACGGTGAGCAGTGACGTTTGCCTTTGATTTTCAGAGACTTGCGGGAGAACTACTGCAGAAACCCGGACGGCCGCGACCTCCCATGGTGCTTCACCACGGACCCTAATGTTCCGGTCGCGTCCTGCACAAACATCCCTCGCTGCGGGGCGGAGACGACGGATCCTGAGGGTGAGACTTGCTCCAAAATGCCGTGTAAAAAAAAAAAAAAAGATCTCCTGGCGGAACCAAAGCGAGTCTGTTGTCTGACGTGATATGTTCTCCCCTCCCGTGAGGTTTTTAATGGATCGTGCCTGAGACCTTGAGGAGGACCTTGAGCATCGTGCTGTTGAGATGTAGAGTCTTTACCACCTTTCACTTCTTTCATTTCACTTTTTATTGAACTTTTGCAGCCTCCTCTCTCAGCATGAAAAATGAGTTTATGTACGTGGAAAACGTTTGTAGCTCGTCCAGAACGCACTCATATTTCCGTTTGAAGTGTTGCACTCCTTTGCATATCTGCATTGCCCGGCTTTTCATCATGCTTTGTAAAATTCCTCCGCTCCAGAAATAGCTGCGTCGTATGAGAACATAAAGACACGTTCCCGTCCGTCCCTCGTAACTGGGTTTTCTTGGCGCGGCTGCTCTGCGGTCCCCGAAGTAGAAAAGCTCGGTAACCGCTAATGGTGGACGCTTTCAAACATGCCTCAGTGTGGGAATGAGTCCTCAGCCCACAGACGTCAACATCAGACCGACTGTGGGCCAGAACCTGTCAGCAGCTCAGCATAGGTCACAAAGTTGGTTATTGATCTGCGCATGAATCATAATTATAATCTTAATATGTTTTCGGCCCACTGATCTTTGGCCAAGTGCATTCTGTAAGAACAGAGCGACATTCGTGCGTTCAGGTCCACCTAGTGGCGCTAGTTGGGCGGTGCCGGGGTGTGCCACTGACCTGCAGCGTTTCACCATGACAACCGCTTCACTTTCCTTTTTTTTTTTTTTTTTTATAACAGTTGCTTTTTTCTCCGTCAGAGTGCTACGAGGGCGCGGGAGACAGGTACCGAGGAAACGTGTCCAAGACCAGGTCCGGCATCCCGTGCGCCACGTGGAGAGGACACAGCGAGAGGTGAGGAACCCGAGCCTGTCCCCTGCTCGTATATTCATCAGCCGTGCCGCGGATATCGGTCTCCATGGGAACTGACGTCCCCAGACTTTGTTCCGCAAGGACAAGTTTCCCATGATGCCTCTTTGGAACGCTGGTTTTAGAAGTGAAAAAAAGGCTTTAAATCCTCTCTTTGGAAGCTTTCAAGGACAGAAAGATGCTGCGCAGGCAGGAGAGGACAGAGGCGACTGAAGTCCTGCCAAAAGCACTCCGCATCCTCCACTTATCACTTTCTACGTCTACTTTCTTTCTACGCCATCACATAATGCGCCTTCAAAAGCAGACGAAGTATGTATTTTGATAGTTAAACTATCAAAAAACTTCTACAAAAGGTGAAGTGATGTGACACCTGTTCCTCCGAACGAGGTTCCCTTAAAACGGCTCTCCTTTCCCAAAGAACTCCCCCTGGTTTATGAACGTGCAGAAGGTCAAAGGTCATGGTGCAGCGAGAGGAAAGCCAGAGGAG
This sequence comes from Denticeps clupeoides, assembly GCF_900700375.1. NCBI lineage: Eukaryota > Metazoa > Chordata > Actinopteri > Clupeiformes > Denticipitidae > Denticeps > Denticeps clupeoides. The sequence goes on from NC_041723.1 coordinate 1,857,903, forward strand.
CTGTGTCCGTCACAGAGACACATTCGTCTTCCCTGAGAAAATAAGAGCGGCGCAGGCTCGCTCGCTTTGGGGTGAAGGGCCCGAGTGCTGCTCTCGACATGACTCAGTTCCCCAAGAATTACACAGGGCACTAACCCAGCTGGACAGCCATGCTTTTGGCCCGTGACCTCTGGCCTCGGGATGTCCCGCTCGCCCCCTTGGCCGATCACATCAAAGTGTGACAGTTTCCTTTTTTTGGCCGTCGCCCAGCGTGCTGGCGTTGTTGGGGCAGAGGTCGGTGCGGGGAAGCTCAGTTTTCTCCATGAAACGGTCATCGCTGCAGAATGTCTGGTTTTCAACCAGACGCTCCCTTCAGATCTTCCCTCTTTTATCACGCGAAGGCGTTTCCGTTCGGCGGAATGCGTTGTCGTGTGACGGCGAGCTTGCTGGGTGTGGGAGTGACGTGTAGGTGAGTAACGTCCCCCCTGTGTCCTCCCTCGCATCCATGCTGGCTCTGCCCTGGCCTGGTGGGAAAGTCTCGGCCCGTGACCTCCACAAGCCGCCCCAGAATGTGATCCTTCCCCCCACAGTGTCCTCCTACCTCTTAAACCTCACTGAACCCAACTCATGTGGACACGGGTCCATTTTGGACCACATAAAAATGCTCATTTGTACGTAAAATGCCGAAAGCACGGAGTCCTTTAAAACCGTAATGGCTTTCGCTGTGAAGGATGTAGTCTGGGCAAACAGGCCAAATGGAGACTGGATTAATAGAACAAACTGAATAGTGCGGCTTTACTGTGGTATTAATCTGCTTGTACTGTATTACTATTTATTAAATTACTATTATGTTTTTTATGGAATTGTAAAGTATTGCAGAGGCCAGTTCTGGAACGTTTAAAACTACATAAACGGCTCACTGATTTGCAGGGATAACAATGGTTTTCTGTTAAACTCACCATCATTACTACAGTGAGTCATGGTAAAAACCAAATTTGATTAAAGTCGGTCAGCTCCTGAGTCACTGTGGTCATATGAAAATGTATGGAAATTGTGGCAAAAATTTCACAACATCAAAACAAATTAGATATCGAAAATTAGACTCTCGCTTGTGAGACTTTTAATTTGGCTTTTTAAAATTTTTCAGTTTTGCTGCTAGATTTACAGTTACGCCGCCCCATTTACTCAACCTCTAATTTTTAACTTCTTGTTTTTGCTTGATATTAGAAAACAAACTCTAATTCAAAATTTCTGATTCCAATAAAAATGTCATAATTAAATGAGGGTGGTAGTAGTGGTTAAGACACCATTGTGTCCCTGAGCAAGACACTTAACCCTGAATGTCTTCAGGGGGACTGTCGCTCTGGATAACGGTATCTTACAAAATGCCATAAATGCAAATGAATCAGACTATGTGGCGCAGTGGCTTGCCTGGCGGGTAAGGAAACCCATAATCGAAAGGTTTCCGGTTCGAGTCCCGAACTGTCAAGGTGCCACTGAGGTGCCCGTGAGCAAGGTACCGTCCCCACACACTGCTCCCCGGGCACCTGTCATGGCTGCCCACTGCTCACCAAGGGTGACGGTTAAATACAGAGGACACATTTCACCGTGTGCTGTGCTTGCTGTGCTTCACAATGACAATCACTTCACTTCACTCAGTATGTGTGAGTTTCTATTCATTTGCACGTTCTGAGCTTCATCTAGTGGTGCTTCCAGATATGTCCCTGAATACCAACGTCCCTTCACAACTTAAATAATTAAGTTTTCATTTATTTACTTACACCTATTTTTATTCACGTTGATACTGCACGTGTACAGGTATGTGTAATGTTGTCATGTTTGTCGTGTTCCAAGTAAGAACCTGGGCGTGGCGGAGTTGTCCATCGACTCCGAGAGGACCTACTGCCGAAACCCAGACGGGGACAAGCACGGGCCCTGGTGCTACACCAACGACTCCCTCACCCCCTGGGACTACTGCATGATAAAGCCATGTGAGTGACAACAGTGTCAACGCCAATGCAGGAGATCTTCAGCACATGCTCCATGGTTTAATTAAGGACCATCGAACCATAAACCTAGGCTTAATCCATGACCGGAAAGCTGATTAAACCTAGTCCTAGACTAAAAGCGAATTTCACTGAAGTTCTCTATTCTCTAAATTGTTTTAAGTCTAGTTCTAGAAAGAAACCATAACCAGGAAATGGAAGCTGCTGATGTTGGTCAAATGTGGATTAGATGTGCATAGAAGACAGAAGTGATTTCGAGCAGATTAGATAGGTTAGAATGGGGATCTGGTCTAAACAAAAACGGTCCCTTGCGGATTCTGAGGTCCACCATCGGTTATTAAAAGTGGTTCGTTTTACATGATGAGATTATCAGAAGCAAACCATGACGAAATTGCGGCGGAGACGGTTGAAAGCCAGGCAGTAGACTGCAGCTCCATTGTGGATTATGGGACTGGAGCTTTTCACGTCTCAGATTGTGTTCTGTCCAGCTGCTGGAGGTGAGGGGTAGAACCGCAGGTGGCTCTAGACGACGACAGCCTCTTTACCTCTGGCTGGGTGAGAGAGGGCGCGGCTGGGGCCGGTCTGGAGTGTAGATCAGCGGAGGGCAGAAAGGACTTAACCCGTCCCACATGCGGCTGCCGCCGCCGGGCCGGACACCGCCTCCCGCTTCCCACTTATCGGCCCATCTTAATGTGAAACTAAACAAAGGCGGTTCTCCGCCTGGAACTCATTACGGTTATTGGACGGTTAGCTCATGTGTTTTGTTAGGGTTTTTTTTTTTTTGTTTTTTTCCACCGCACACAGATATTTGTTCCCATAATTTTGGCTTCTCGTTAGTCTGAAGATCTCCGCTTTTCCCCTCTGGTTCCAGGTGAAACGTCAAGGAACAACCTGCCACAAAACGGTGAGTTAAACGCGTAAGTGTTGGACGCGATACGAGCGCCGAGGGTCCCGTCTGCTCCCGCGGCGCAGATGTAGATTTCAGCCCATAAGAGTCATATTTCACCGTGTCGCCGTAGCTGACCCTCCGCGGCCGTCCTGCTTCGTTCATAAAACGGTCCGCATCGTGGGAGGGAGCCCCGTCCCCATCACCGAGGGCAGCTGGATGGTCAGCATCCAGAAGGGGTGAGTGTGTGTGTGTGTGTGTGTGTGTGTGTGTGTGAGTGCGCTTCTCCTGTCGGTGAAAGCCAACACCGATGTGTCCGTCTCGCCCCCTCCAGGAACCTCCACTGGTGCGGCGGGTCTCTGGTCCGTGAAGAGTGGGTGCTGACGGACCGCCAGTGTTTCTCCTCCTGGTAATTCGCAGCATCTGGCGTGATGTCATGTCTGCAGCTTGTCAGTAGCCGGCCAGACAGGTCAGGCCGGGCGTGTCCCCTCCCCAGGGCTCCTAAGCCCGAGCTGTGAATTAGTGCATGCAGGTAGAGCTTGTCCTCGGACGTGAAGACGCGCGTTTCCCATGCTCTTTAATTAATTGCCCGGTGGAGTCGTCTGGCTTTAAATGTGGCGATGTACTGTGACGCGGCCAACAAAAACCATCCTGCTTCTCCGCTCAGCGTTCCCGACTTGTCGGAATACAAGGTGTGGCTGGGAACGGCCCACCTCAACCAGTCACAACAGGGACGCTTCCAGAGGCAGGAGGTGCAGATAGCCCACATCATCTGCGGCCCGGAAGGTTCCGGCCTGGCACTGCTGCGTCTGTCGGAGTGAGCATCGCATCGATCGTTTTAATCAATGTCGTGTCGGAGGCCTGTTCCTCATGTCTCTCTCTCTCTCTCGTCCACCCAAGACCAGCCCTCCCATCTGAACACATCCGGAACATTCAGCTGCCCGTCGCTGGCTGTGGCATCCCAGAGGGCACCATGTGTGCCATGTATGGATGGGGTGAGACCAAAGGTGATGCTTCCTCAGTATTTTTTTTTTTTTTTTTTAGATCGAAGTTGCCAGATTGGGACGATTTATGTTTTTTTTTTTCTTTCTCTCATTCAGTCCGTGTTGTGTATATAATTACAGATTACATCAGGTCCAGTAGACCTTCATTTAACTGCCAAATGTTTTGTGGTGTGTGACTCTGCCACTCTCTGTCCCCAGGCACCGGTCACGAGGGAACCCTGAAGATGGTGCGGCTGCCCGTCGTCAGTAACGAGAAGTGTCGCGAGAACCACCGCGGCAACCTGCAGATAACCAGTTCCAGACTCTGCGCCGGGGGTCGGAAGGACGAGGGTGTGTGTGAGGTGAGAGGTGGTGAACTCCATTAACCAGGGTGACTCTGAACTAGGACTCCAGCATGTTCTGGGACTCCTTCTTTCTTTAGTTCTTTCTTAATTGCAATGCATTTCGTGATTTTTTGTTAGGTGATAAAACAGGCAGATTGAGTAGGAAAATGACTGAGAGCCGTAGACATCAAAGCTGTTTCCTTCCATGCAGAAAGACTATGGCGGCCCGCTGGTGTGTCAGGAGCGGGAGAGTAAAGTCATCGTTGGGGTGAGTGTCCATGGCAGAGGCTGTGCCCGCCATAACCGGCCAGGCATCTTCGTGAACGTGGCCTTCTACACGGAGTGGATCCACAAGGTCTACAAACACTATCCAAACCTGAACTATTGAAGAGGGGGTCGCGCCAACCGGCCCTCGTCTCTCACATCAGAACGCAACTAGTACTCCCTGCATTATACGCGACGAAGCCGAGAGCGACGTGGACGCAACTGCCTGTGGGTGGACAACATGGAACAGCTCTGCCGTGGATCCTTAGCACCAAAGGCCCATGATGTAATACGCCTGGGCTGTTTTTGACCTTTGGGTTCAGACGCCAGCAGGGGACGGTGTGTGTGTGGTGGTGCCAGCGGTAATCATGATTTATGTGGGTGAATTATGTCCAGTGTGCTTTCTAATGGTGCATTTCCATCGGATGGCATTGCTTTGCACTTTCAGGACATAGTGTTGAAGCCGATCCATGCAGGCCAAGTGAGGGTGCAGGTATTCCGGTTCGCCACTCGATCAGCCAATAATAAATGTGATGAGGATGCATTGATAGTTAGAACATTTGGCTTATGATTTACCGTGAACATCAGCATTACTTTCATTAATATGCATATCTAAAAGTGGGTATATTCCTGTTCTGTGTTACATAAGGAACTACCACTAGAGAGAGCTCTAGAATTGAAACTTTATGGTACAATTTAAGATGAAAGACAATATTACATTATTACCATTTTGGCACTAAAATTCAATGGTTTACCTTTTAATAATAGTACCATAATGAAAATGTTTTTAGACGAAACACAAATAGATAAAAATATATTGGGGCATCACTTTCAATCTCATTAATCCTCCATTAAAATTATATATTTTTATTTGCTCCATTGGAAATGCAATCATATCACACACAATCATAAAGCATCCCGGAGACTGGTTCCTGAAACTACTTGAATTGCTCTGCTCTGGATTTGGGATGGGAGCTTCGGTGTGCTCCTACTGAAAGAGCTGTTTTGTTGTTATTGTTGTTTTCTCTCCATTGTTAACTTACAGCTTGTTATAAAGACTGCTTATAACCTGTCATATGAATATTTTAAGCACCACTGTGGCCAGCACAGCAAATGTACTTCAGCATTAGGAGCATCTCCTGTAGGTCTTATAGACCTCTGCTGCAGCAGCACCCATACCGGCCTCTTTTACCCAGAAGGCCACTGGACTGGGATGTGGACCAGACATATGAGGGGGCGGAGTCATCCGTTCAGAACAAACAGGCCAGTATGGAGGCGGTGTGGACATTCTCCTGTTGTCTATTTTTTTTATATTATATTACACCTTCATTAATAAATGTATGATGTAGCCAACTTCTGTTACATCCTTAAGTGACCTTTTCGGTATTTCCAGTGGGTGATATCTGCAGAGCAGAGTATGTGGGTGTAGACGGACCTGGGGTCCTTACGTTTTTTTTTGGTGTTTTTGTTCGTTTACTGGACGGTGGTGGACTCCGGCGCTGGAACTCCTCCAGCAGCAGCAGCAGCAGCAGCAACAAGGCGATCAGTTTTAAATGCTGCTGCTTTGATGAATACGGCAGCTAGGCGGGGCATTCTGCAGACTCTACAGGTTTTCAGGAACCATCGAGAGTGTATGTGTGTGTGTTTGAAACCGGCGTATTACCACTACCATCACGATCTTGTAAATACATTCCATGCCAAAGAAACATTACTGTGGGGAGTAATAATTACTAAAAAATTGTGTGTGTACACAAGCCACACACTGAATGTACTATTGGCTGCTATGTAAACTGAACGTTGTAAATATTTTGCCTGTGAGTATTCTTTTGTATTTTGTGCACATATTTATAGTGTAGGTAAATCCCATAATCATCACTGTGCAACATGTCACCGTACCGTCGGTGACTGTGCTACTTATGTAACTTATAGTTTTTGTTTTACATCATCTTCTGTATATCCCATTAAAAAAATAAAACCTTTTTTTTTCTCTGTGTAATGATTGTGTTGTTTTTGGATGCGGGGTCGAGTGGTCGCATTATTCCACATGAATAAGACTAAATCATTTAAATAAATCAGAATAAATCATTTAAAAAAATGTCCCACCTTTAATGTGACCTGTAACATGTACATTTCAAAGCAAATATTATAACTGGGTTGCATAAGTGTGCAAACCCTGAAGTCCCTTTATGATTTAATCATGGCATTCAGCAATCATGAATATTGAATGAATATTAGTTCAGTTTTTGTGGGTTTGAGTTTGAGATGATGGTCTTCCATCCAAGATGAAATGTCAGTACAACATGCAGAGATCTTGGAGGAAGCATTGACATCTGAGGGAGGAAAAAAGAAGATGAGTTGTGTGTCATCAGCATAGCAGTGGTACGATAACCCATGTAAAGAATATGACCTCACCAAGTGATCTTGTGTAGAAGAAGAAAAGAAGAGGACCAAGTACTCAGCCCTGAGGGTGAAGCCCTCATAATTAGAGATAACCTATAGAGATAACTCTATAGAGATACTGTACAGTATTTAAGCTTTAGTTTTAGTTAGTATAGTTTAGTTTAGTGTGTATATGCAGATCTGTTTTTCTTTTATGATTGCACTATGGGGGGTCTGTGTGAAACATTATTTCAATACACGGTGTACTGTGTATACTGTTGTACTGACAATAAACCAATCTTTAATCTTGAATCTTGAACCAGCAATCACAAAGCATGCTTCGATGCTGCGCCTTCTATAAGAACCATAACTTTCTATTGGTCTTGTCATGATTTTTCTTTCCTTGGACCACTTTTGGTAGGTCCTGTCCAGACCAGCAACATCCCACAAGAGCTGCAGTTCTGAAGATGCCGTGACACGGCTGTCTCAAAGTCCCTCGAAGTTAGGCGCTCGTGCCTATTAAATCGCAGCCATCGCCAGATCCCACTGTAACGACATGAACAATTATGCTCACTTCACCATTCATAATGTTATGGCCGAGCCACGCCAGTACAGACGGTTCTGACCACTAGAGGGGAGTGCTATTCTGTGTCTGTGTGTGCAACACATTCTCATAAATGAGTGGAAAGAATGATGTCCTTTTTACTGTCATTGAGTAAATGTATTTTTGATGTCAATGTAATTTCTGTGCTCAGTTTTGACGGCCACTTATGCCTCCTCGTTCTCCGGCTTGTTTGTGTGTGTGTGTGTGTGTGTGTGTGTGGAGGGGGCGGTGGCGCTGAATTTACCATTTCCTGAAAGCTGCTGCTGACGGCACCCGGGGGATGAGCGAGTTCTGAAGAAAGCGCTGAGCTGCTGTTTTGCTGAGTCCACTTGTAAAGTTTATGTGTTAAAAGGTATTTATGGTCAGACGAGTGCACCGTGCAAACCTCAGGGAAGTGATCTGGGCTCCCCCACTGAGTGTCTGCTGTAGATTAGTGCATGTGTGTGTGTGTGTGTGTCTGTTTAGTGCAAACTGCACACAACAATGCTAAAGCAATTGTGTTCATACATGTGTTGGTCATTCCAGGTCACTCCTGCAAACGGACGTCTGCAGTGATGAGGTGTACTGAGATGGAGGCTGAAATGCCACATGGGGGCGCTGTCACCATACAGATGAAGCTGTACAACCGATGTTTTTTTTATTTTCTGGTACATCGACACCAGCACTCAAGAAACACAGGAACACTCAGAGATGCAAATACAGACACACACACACACACACACACACACACACCTCTCCCCCTTAACTTCTGGCTGAGGGCTGCTCTCACTGCCATCTTTATTCGCCGTAAGTGTTTTTTAATCACTGTGGCGGGGCGAGGTTAGTATGGCGGGGCGGCTGAGCCACAATGAAGGGACGAGGCAGGATGGCGTGCTCCAATCCACGGGCTCATCAAAAGAACCATTAGATCTCCCTCATGGTCGACTGGTTCTAAAACGGCGTCCTCGTACCTGACACTGAAGAGATTGGTACCGTGTGTCTGTGGCTCCACTTGGATCAAACCTGTGGCCACTGTGCAGTGTAAAGGTTACATCCCCGATATTAGACAATCCCCAAGGTCTCCTGGATGTCATTGGAAAGGCATTGACCCTTTTGACCTTTGACCCCCTAACAATCCCTTACTTTGAATTGTCTGAATCTTTCATGACCTCACCTTGGTGTGATGAGTTGCACGATGGCTGCCACATGGACCAGATGGATCAGTGGTGGACAGGGAGGTTTCCATCAGTGTCAATGTCTTTATTTATTAACAATTGACCATTATTGACCATAATTAATAATAAGAATTATTATTAAGACTATTATGTTAGATTTTTAATTCAAGAATGGCCCAGGTCAAGACAAAAGAATAGAGATTTACTTGTATGGACATCTGTGCAGCCATTTGTCTCTCTGAACGTATCAGGAACCTCCGGTTGGTGATGATATGGTCCATGGAAACAAGATCATTTGAAAATATGTATTTTACATGATATTTAGCTCCTAACACTACAGACCCCCTTTCTTGCATGAAAATGATCGTTTTTGTCACTGTGATACACAGCAGAGCACACTGTGACACAGTGAAATGTGCCCTCTGTGTTTAACCATCACCCTTAGTTAGCAGTGGGCGGCCATGAAAGGCGCCCGGGGAGCAGTGTGTGGGGACTGTACCTTGATTAAGGGGACCTTAGTGGTTTGGGATATGAACCAGCAACCCTTCGGTTATGAGTGCACTTCCTTACCCACTGGGCCACCACTGATCCCTGAGGTCAGGGATGAGACCCTCCGCCCTGTGGGGACATGAGATTAAATATGATTCTATATCTATGTGTGGGGAGACATTGCTGGAAATCTTGAAATTATTTTGTCTGGAAAACTTTTTTTTCATCCCCCCCATAATTCAGAAGACACGGTATCATTGCAAAAGTTTAACCTGAAACTACACTGGGGGATATTTTTTCATCATACTGAGTAAAACATAATGCATAGAACAGAGATTATATTTATAATGGTGCACTGAACATGTGGTGAAGGTATAAATACATCAACATTTTTTTTTGTTGCCCACAATTTTGGATTGATTGTGGCCTAAAACAATCACTTATCTGGCAACGCCACATTGTTTGAGTGACATATTAAAAGAAGATCAGTTTAAATGGCTCAAAACTGAGGAAGTGCGGGCTCCACCTTTTTGAAAAGGTAATAAACAACATATTCTGCATTTATGAAATTGTGTAAAGACACAATTCTCGACATGCACCGATCAACGGCATTCGAATTCTCACTACACCGATCCCTTTAAGAAGCTGGTTTAGTCGCAGATTAGATTCAATCTGTGTTCTGTCCTGAGGCGTCGATGGTCTGAGCTGTATTGCTGACCACCTCGATGGAAGGTCAGTGTTCTCCTGTGGCCGGCCGGTCAGGTGACAGGTGTGACAGGGCCGTGCTGGGGGCCACGCTGCAGCATATGGCCGTTTGATTGTCTCAGTAACAGGCTTGCATATGTGGCCACCTGCTGTTTTATTTATATATTTTAGAATTTCCTTTTCACCTCCCCTCCTGTCTGAATATTGCGCCCATTTCCCGAGGGTTACAGGCGATCAGATATTTGCCTCCGGTTGTTGAAAACATCCTTGACTGCATTGATCGCGGCGAAATCAATACATGTTGAGAAGGAGTGTCTCCTTTGCCCATCCCAGCATGCTTTGCGGCTCGGCTCATGAGGGTGGTCTGAGGGGCTGTCTCGCTCTTTCAGCCACCAATCGTCATGGTGATAAAAGTGCCAGAGTCTCTGAACTGAGCTCTGCACCAAACAGGAGGCCTTGTTGCATCATTGGCTGTGGGATTATGGGAAATCAGCAAACAACGAGGGGGCTGTGTTCTAATCTGTGTGTTAAGGGATGGGTGGTTTTCAGCCCAGCAGGGTGGCTGGGAGAAATCTGGCCCCTGAGGGCCCCTTGATCTCCAGTGTTAATATGTCAGAAGTGCAGGAGCCTTTTATCATGTAGGCTCGAGCAAGGTCAGGCGAAACTTTTAAGTCCCGGTTACAGCACTTGCGCTGGAAATGTCTTAAACAGCTGAGAACCACACACACACACACACACACACCTGTAACGCCAGCAGTCTATAACTGTGGTGTGAACAGATGTTCTGGAAGACGCAACGCTCAATTACCACCGTCATACCTGAAGATGTCCCTGGGATGTTCTCCCAGTCTCCAGGGTAAATGTACTTCGCAGACGTGTTTGTAATTGGCCAGCGTTGTCAATGTGTTCTCAGGCTTCTTCTGAATCCTGCACCCTCCAAAAACATAATTATTTTCAAATTTTAAAGCCATGTTGCTTTTGTGTAAACAGATTATGGAGTGACAGTGACTTAAGACCATTGGACCTAATTTAGGAAAATGTCACCAGCAAAAGAACAGAACACAATGAGGACTGGGACTCCAGGACTTAGTACACATTTTACCGTTCATTGTTTTTTCATTCAGATCCATCTTAAATCCCATAAACTGTCTGCTGGTCTACTGGGGGTTTATTCAAAAGTAATAACAGTCAAGCAATATGAACTAAAACAATATTACAAATGACAATGCACCAAAAACAGCCAAAACTAGAAGGTCAACAGCCAATGCCAGTGATTTGTGCAGAAATCATAATCTAAATTAGATTATGTTTTTGCAACTGTTTCAAAGGATGTTCCCATATGACTACATTCTGCTACATGTGAGCATCCCAGAATATTCTTAAGCTTGAATATGGATTGTAATATATGGGATATTTCTCAATAGTATGGCATGTAGTTAAAAGTAAAGGGACAACTTTGTGTTATTTTAATGTGAAGACTTGGACATTGGCTTCTTCTCATCACTACATATCTCTAGATATTTATTTATGGGACAGGAAGGGCTGCAAAAGGCTCTGCCACCTGACAATTACATTTGCGCCCTTATCCAGAGCACCTTACAATCAGTAGTTACAGGGACAGTCCCCCCCTGGAGAAATTCAGGGTTAAGTGTCTTGCTCAGGGACACAATGATAGTAAGTCATTGAACCTGGAACTTTGTGGTGAGTGTGTTACATGCTAGGCTACCACCTCCCAATGGAGAATGGGATCTTCTTTTGAAAATATTCTCCAATGGAAAAAAATATGTCCATTTGAAGCATTCCCACTAGTCCATGGTTCTTTTTCCATGTGTTAAATCCACAGTACTCCATGTCTTTATAGACAAACAATAGAGAAACATTAGTGTCTAATTTTGTCTATTGTTTGTGCCATGATCGGTGAAGGAACCACGTGAGCTTTATTTCATGAAAATTGTAAGTTTTTAATAAATGGAAAAATAAACATGCCGCGATGGGCAGAAAGACACTAAGCAAGATCAGAGGTCCATGCAAATCATACATGAGGAACAATGCAACTGTGGAACCAGGTGACAGTAGAAACAGTCCCACACATGTGGCAGATCAGGCCAGTCCAGCAGTGAACTGGTGCCACCTGGTGAGCTTCACAAAATTCACAAAAAACAATTCATTGTCCACAAATCAAATGCCATCCCGTTTCCATTTGTTTCTCAAGATGACAACTAATGTAATTTCACTTTAAATCTGGAAATTGTGTCACTGCCATGAAATGCCCAAGTGAACAGTGCATCCACTCATATTGCACAGTGACTGCTGTATATTTAATCAGAGCTACTGCAACCAGCTCCTGCATAATTAATGAGCCTTACAAAGCATGGACAGATTCTCCAGCGATGTTGCTCATCACCTTGTCAGTCACCCTGGCTAACCCACCATCAGCACAGTGCTGACACAAGAGCGGGACCCCCATGTGTGTCTGAGGGCCCTGGAACCAGGCGCTGCTGGCACCACTAGCCCGGTGGCCACATTGGCCTCAGAAACTTCCAAAGATGGACATAAACAGGCTGGAGTGAAGGATCTCTGTCCCTGCCAGGGCTTAGAGCCTAATACACTGTGACAGGACCGAGGTCAGTTGTGTGACCGATCCATCACACTTCCCTAGACCTAATTCAATCTGATTAAATGTGAGGAGGAAGTCCGGTCTTGTCCTCCCCTCCGTCTCGTCCTCTCTTTCTGTCACTGTCCCATGCAGGACTCCTCTCCAGGGCTGCTCTTTTTCCAGTGTGCGTGTGTGTGTGTGAGTGATAAGTCTGACATGGAGCTAATCCAGTAGTGTAGATTTCTGCCAACTTGGGGTTTCAGTCTGGAACACGCAGCTGACATCATACACACAGCTGTAGTGTGTGTGTTTTTTTTGTGTGTTTCGGATACACATCTTCTGCTTCACATCATTAATTCTAAATACCATCATCATAATGCATTACAGAATAATAACATTTTAATGCATGCATTTGATATGCATAACGCATTCTAATGCTGCCTTATGATGCAAATGCAGATTTCTATGCAGCCCATTTAATGCCATAGAACAGCAGATGTTCTGTCGTGGCTCTTTATTATAGTTATGTTAATAACACATGTAGATTGTTCCAATGTTATGAATTTAACATTATATGCATCTATTTGACCCTTGTGAACATTACAGCTTTGCTCTCTCTCTCTCTCACCCTCTCTCTCTCTCCCAATAAGATGATTCAATATACTTATTTGAGTTTAATATGAATAACCATTTGGATCTTCACATTTATAGCTGAATAGTAGTTTCAAATGATGTCATATGAACAGTAGAAATGTGCACGAAAATTCATATAAAATTTATAACCACTTTTAAATGTAATTGAAATAGAAGTAAAAAATAAATAAATAAAGAATTAAACAACAAGCAATATTTTCATGCAGAAGAAGGACAGTAAAAGGTAGGTGACAATGTGTATTGGTCACTCTCCAAACCGCTGTTCAGGAGTCTGACGGCAGTGGGGAAGAAGGAGTTTTAGATTTCACACTTCATTCATCCTGTCGACAGTAGAGTGAACAGTCCATGTTGGGGATGTGGGTGGTTCTTCTGTGTGAAGAGGTTCTAATCACACGCAACTCATGATTAGAACCCTTCATTTGTTAAGACAGTGTGCAGTAGTCTCATGCATTATGTCTGACATTATGTGTGCTTGTTGGATAGCATGCCCTTGGGCCAGTGGTGGCCTAGAGGTTAAGGAAGCAGCCCCGTAATCAGAAGGTTGTCGGTTCGAAACCCTGAACCGCCAAGGTTCCACTTGAGGTGCCACTGAGCAAAGTACCGTCCCCACACACTGCTCCCCAGGCGCCTGTCATGGTGCCCACTGCTCACCAAGGGTGATGGTTAAATATAGAGGACACATTTCGTGGTGTCACCGAGTGCTGTGCTGTACTTCACCTTTATGCTGCTAGTTTCTTTTCAGTTTGTGCTTTTTTTTTTACAGCCACCATAGGGTCTTTTTGCAAAGTAAAATCCCACATTTGTTTTTAAAAATGTCGTGCGGTTCCTCCTCAATTTTTCACCCACGTGGCATGACAGTAATGGGGACGCCCAAGTATTTAAAGCCGCTGTATGTATGTACGTCATAATCCTGACTATTTGGGTTGCTCCATGGTTTCGTGTTCCGTGTGCATGTTCCTAACGTCCTGATTGTGTTCACCTGTTGTCATGTGTATAAATGTGCGCCCATTCTTCCCTGACAACCCTTTACAACTCACTGTGAGACTGCATAAAGATTATTGTTTTTGTCTAAGTTAGTTTAAATGTTACATGTAACAAATTGTTTCGTTTCACTATGTACTGTCTAACCTGTATGTAGCTGTGTAGACAATAAAAGCAGTCACCTGATTTTGCATTATTAATACATAATGAATAGGGTATTTATAGGATTCTTTTTTAATTACTATTTTTGAACTCTGGTGGGTGTTCCAGTGTTCATCTGTGGCGCCACAAATTCCCGCTCAGCTCATTAAAGCGGACTCACACACTCCAGATGCAAACTGAATAGATGTGCATAATGAGCGTTTCACGGGGAGAGCGGCAGCCTGATCCGTTTTTCTCCGGCTGCCTTTTGTTCCTGCAGCCAGAGGCCTGTTCGACATGCATAATATCGTGTCTCCTTTTCAGAAAGAGAACACAGACAAGGCTGATTCTGCAGATTGTCACCAAATGTGTCATTCTCTGAGCCATGCAGTCAGGTGATGTTGACTCAGTGTTCTTTTTTTTTACATCTGGAGCTAATGACTTTTGTGAATGGAACAGTTCTGCTCATGCTTCTTAGTTTTTTCAAAAAATACTCTACACTTTCTCCTCGGACAAAAAACATGCTTACATTTTACCTCGCAGACTTTTCTCCTCTTTTATTCTATTTCCTTAACACAGTGGTTCAGGATCCATTTCACTGTGTGACCTAGCATGCACTCATTTATGGCTCGTTGTTGCTTTTCTGTAATTTAAATGTGTGTGAGCTGAACTGGCCTGTGTGTTAAAGACTGCATGCAAATAACCTTCATTAAAGCACTCTTTAACACCGTTGGACACCAGAAAGCTTTCTCGCTTTGGGGAGGTGGGCACCGAGATATTTCTGCGCCTGTAAGCGGAGATGTGCCAGGGCCGCGAACATCTGGGTCACACTCCGGCAGAGCCTTCAGAGACGATTTCCAAAAACAATGCCTGCTGAATATATTCATGCACAAATTTGCAGTTGATGTTTCTGTACATGCTGATGTCAGATGTGATTCACATCCGAAAAGTACATGCAAGCCGAATGTTTGAAATGAATAAAATAAAAACGCAATTTAAACAGACTTTTTTAATAGCTCCCATTGTGGCCGCTCCAGTCAAAAGAACACCAAAAGTAAACGTTCTTAATGTGCTTCACTATGGTGTAAAAGATCTGAAAGTGCCCAATTAATATCATTATTAAATAAAAGATGAGGCATAGTTGTGATGAGGCATGTTTTTTAGGCATAGTTGTGCTTTTTTTCTGAAAACAAATAGTTTCACTAATTTATTATTCCTGTTGATTTATGATATTGAATGTCTTATTCTGATATATTATGAAAAGTTAATGAATCTATTACATGAATGGAATATTTTGTCAAAAGTATTGGGACACCTGCCTTTACACACACATGAACTTTCGTTATCCACAGGTAATACTATGGAGTTTGCTCACCCTTTACAGCTTTAATATCATTTTATTTTATTAATATCATTCTTCCTATCTTGCAATCCCAAAGGTGTTCTATCCATGGATTACATTTACGGCATTTATTAGACACCCTTTTCCAGAGCGACTTACAATCAGTAGTTACAGAGACAGTCCCCCCCTGGAGACACTCAGGGTTAAGTGTCTTGCTTAGGGACACAATGGTAGTAAGTTGGGTTTGAACCTGGGTTCCATGGATTTATGGACTATTATGTGGGGCAGTTGTGGCCTAGCGGTTAAGGAAGTGGCCCCATTATCGGAAGGTTGCCACTCGAATCCCGATCGAATCCCCATCGAGGTGCCACTAAACAAAGCACCGTCCCCATACACTGCTCCCCGGGGAGCCTGTCATGGCTGCCAACTGCTCACCAAGGGTGATGGTTAAAAGCAGAGGACATATTGTTTTGAGTGCACCGTGTGCTGTGCTGTGTATCACTTCACTTTCACTTTCATGTGCATGTCCTTGTATCCACCAAACATCAATATTCAGACAGAGGAGTGTGATTTATTAAGTGATAGGAACACCTGAATTGAAATATTTAGGAGGCAATATACAGTAGGTCTAAAATAAATGAGAAGTTCCCATTTCAAAAACACTTTAAGGTGAGGACCATGAACCCATTGTGTTTTTGCATGTTTTGTGGAATATAATTGGAAAGAGTCAGATTTCCCAGATCTGCATTGTAACTCGGGTTATAGACTTTCAGATTAGTTCCAAAAACAAAATTAAAATGCTGGACAACTCCACCAGTACAGCACTGCGGTACATCTTTGGTGAATTTATTTGCCTGTTTTTGTGGATGCAATAATGAAGAATATGTATTTTTTGGACATTTCAGGACACATCAATTTCACAGTGCATGTCAGGAAGAGCGAGTGGCTTTCTCAAGTGAGAAGGTTTGTGTGTTCTGGAAACCCACAGCCTGGTCATTATAAGACTCCATCCCCTGCTGGATCTCCTAAGACAGCTGGTTAACTCTAGAGTTCCTGACTAAGCAGGAGAAGCTAATGCACTTCTGAAAATGTCTTGATCAGCCCATATTCACAGTAAAAAGGACGAAAAGTCCCGATGTTGATCAGTCAGAGCAGAGGTGGATGTCGCTGGCTGCCTCTGGACCCTCAGGCTTGAGTTGAGGAAATGTCTGGAAAGGGTGACAAAAATAAACCCTGCTCTGACTGGAAAGCCATGCGCTCAGGGCTTCTGTAGCTCCCGGGCTGAACTTGAGCAACCCTAGCATCTCACTAAAATAATCATAAACACCCCGGTCCTGTCCTCACCCGGCATCTGGAGACGCTGACATTTCTGTGCCTTTGTGAACTAGAAAAGGAAAACAGCATGGCGCTGTGTAGCATTTCAAATTTTTAACATCAGTCCCCTAAAACTTTAGAGAGACACACAAGGTACCACCATAACTATGAAGATTATATATGAGAAATGTGATTCTGCTGACTAATCACAGTTGCCATGGCCATGAAATTAAGGCAGAATGTTTGGAAGCAGCAATGCAGACCATAGAGAGCAAGATTGACGGAGGGAGTGATGGTGCTGCTCTGATGCAATTTAGTAGCTCATTCCACAGCGTTTTCCATGCATGTTTGAAGAAATTACTGATAAACTATAGAATAATTCAGAATGGTTCCGTAATTCACCTCTCACAAATTCCCCCGTCACGTCTTGGGGGCGATACACTGAAGCAGGACATTGTCACAGGTAAGGATTTTTTATAAAAACAAGGGAAAAACACAAAGAACTCATATCTAACAGTAAAGGCGTGTGTCCAAAATGACATGAACTGAGTGAACACCTTAATGTTGCAGCACCCACCTGCATTTAGGAGTCCTGAGCAATCATGCCTAACTGGCTTCATCTGACATTACTCAGATCTCCTTAAATTGGCAAATTGGTGCCAGCTGCGAGCTCCCAGTGACCACTGGGTGTCACATCCCCACCCAGAGCTATGGCAAAATAGTAGGTAAAAAAGTACTGATAATACACATGCAAGTATGTATTTTAAAATTATTCTGAATACTGTTTTTTCTTATGTACCATAAGAGAATACATTTCTGGTGCCGTACGCAAAATTTAGTCAAGGCCTGGCTACACATCAAGAAAAGTGATCATCCTTCTCCCAGAAATTTGCATCTAGGCAATGCAAAACTAAATAATTTACCACACCCCCTTTGGCAGTAGGGACACGTAAAACCTCAGGCCCGCAGGCCAAGTTCAGAAAAAGCCTCTCTGTGGTGCATCTGACATCTGGGTGCTGCTGCTGGCGTTGGCACAGTAAATTTATGTTGATTAAGGGGTAAAGAGGGAGACGCCACAGCTGCATTAGTATAGGTTTTTGGGTAGAAACTGCTGAAAAACATATTCATCTCTGAATAATTGTGTGTGATTGTGTGTATGTGATTGCTGCTTGTCCTAAACGTTTTCTGCTGAATAGTGATGAAGGTTAAGAGGGTCATTGTGTGTGTGACAATCCCCTAAGACACAACCCAGAAGGACCAGTCACACCTGCTTTGTGTGACATGGATAAAGAGCTTAAATATGATGAAAAGAAATAAAATATTACAGTTAGTTCATGGAATCGTCAGATTTGAGGTGCTTATGATGAGACATACTGTATGTGATTTTGGGCCATATAAGAAATAAATGTAGTAAAATGTTTATGAGTCAATTCAGTCAGTCAACCCTTCATTTCACCATCATTATTCAGATGTTCATCTTAACCTGGCAACATCCGCCGCTTAGCAGTGACCCTGAACGATCCATAAACCAATGAGGACCTGTCAGCTGATGCTTTATGGACCACCTGTACACAAGACATATGCAAATCAAACTAGTATAATTTGCATACTGTATTATGCATTCATGAGAATCCTTTTTTTTCCGCAGTTAATTAAACATATTATAACATATCGGTATAGATGCACAGAATCCATAAAACGCTGGATTATAAATAAGTAAAGGATAATAATTACTCTTTGTGCTGATTTAGATCAATTAGGCGACAGATCAGTGCGAGTTTCATGAAAACGGCATTGCTGGGGATGTGGGACTCATGGTTGGTGGTTTAGTTGGACCCCTGGGCATGTGCACACATACTTAGTCTGGCCAGGGAGAAACATCAAATCCATTTTCCATTGCAAGCTGGTGCAACAGAGTTAATTTATCAGAGGCGAGACAGACCGAACTCTTATTTTTCTCTAGTTGGTCTTTTTTTCTGACATATGACAGTTTTAGAGACTGAACTGGTATTCTGTTCTGTCCTCACGGTTGTCTTCCCTCTTGCATGACCCATTATGTGCAGGAGAGTAAACGCTGAGTAACGGTGCCAGCGCTGGGACGGGGCCGACTGATGCATGATGGGTCAGGCTGCCGCCACAGCCGCCGGCTGATCCATGACGCTGCAGGTTAGAGGCTGCTGTCGGAAGAGCCACTCCTCCCCCTCTGCAGATCGATGGTGGCAGCAAGTCACAGTTGCAATGACTCTGGGCGTAACAATAATTTATTATCTAATCAAACCGCTCTGGGCAGGATTGTGTATGTACGCGTGTGTGTGTGTGTGTGTGTGTGTGTGTGGGTGTGTGTGAGTGTTCCGGAAATGACGAGGGCGACCGGAGGCTGCACATTCACATTGTGGTTTATTACATAATGACATTTCATGACAAAAAGGCTTTAAGTTATTGAATTTAGTGCCATTTTATATATTTTAAGTGTGTGTGAGGTCATGCATGATGTGATTTCTGTGCATGAGTGTGTGTGATGGGGTTCCTGTGAGATGTGTAATGGGTATATGTAATGCATATAATGGGTATATGTAATGTGTGTATGTAATCTTTATGAATATGTGCGTCAGTGTATGTAACATTCGTCTCTCCCCGCTGCTGGTGATGGGGGAGGAGACCGCGCCTTGACGATGTGCCAGTGTTCCCGCGGCGATGAGCATGTGCAGTGCGTCACCCCGCTCTGCGTTACCCACAAGCCCCAGAAGGGCAGGGCATATGGCCCTCCTGGAAGACACCGCCGGAGCGACGCGTCACCGCCACGGCTTTGATGTCACGGTACTCGCCTCCCGGTGGACGCCGGGTCCTGTTTACCTCCGGGTCAGACACCGTCCGTGTACGGGTGACAACAGCCGCCGTCACGGGTGGTGCAGGGTCAGCTGAGGCACTGTGCATCTGTTCATTCCAAATATGGACTCTTGCCCAAGTAAAGGACAAGACAGAGCATGTCCTACAGCTACAAATCATGGATAGAGCCTGGATTTCTGACCCTAGATTTGAACCCCAGCCATCTTCCCAGCAGTAATCTTGACATCCACTACCCACAATAAGTTAGGGATATTTTGAGAGATTTAGTGGATGTCATACATACAGTGTTTGTTACACTTCAGACATTTTTGGGACAGGGAGGTCATTGTATTGGGGTGATAGACACACCTCATTTTGCGTTTTCCATGTAATGGTCTCATTGTGTACAGGTGGGCCTTATATTGGGGCCAATACCAAGAGACAATCTTTCTCAATGTGGCATCAATTTCAACATTCTGTGGGTATAAAAAGCTGGTCTTGTCAGTAATTCATTCCAAGTCCATCATTGAAACAGCCATGAACACGTCACTTAACGGACGAGTAGCGTCACCTTGTCATGGCGCGCCTTCTGGTTGGAGGCAGGCAGTCAGATGTTGATCGTGATCCTTGCAATGTTGCTCGTCTCAAAGTGTCAATTACATCAAGACACAGAACGACTAGCAGAGTTCATGACCGACCCAGGAGTGGAGCCCCATGGGTGACAAACCGCAATGATGACCAGAACCTAAGGACCTCAGACACTCAGATATCATTCTGCAACTGCCACACAGCTGTCAGCGTTGCTGGAGAAGGTGAGGTGAACATGGTCCCCAGGGTTTGATTTGGTGGAGGAGGTGCAACAGTCTGGGCAGGCATCAACAGTCAGCGCAAAACAGATTTAGTTATTGTACATGGCTCAGAGACATCATAAAACCCATCATCATAAAACCCCACCACATTGTGGCAGAATTGTCACACCTTGACTTGAGGAAGCTGGAGTGCCTCATATGGTGTGGCCATCAATGTCCCCTGACCTGAACCCCATTGAGCACGTCTGGGACCAGTTGAAGCCCACGTGACCTGGCAGAACTGAGTGTAGCACTTGTGGAAGAGTAGAACGCGCTGCCTCAGAACAACATCAGGAGGCTGGTGAGGAGCAGGAGACGTCGCTGTCATTGCGGCAAATGGTAGAAACACCCGCTACTGACATTGCCAATTTTTGTTATTTGGAGCTATCCCTGTTATTGTCTAATTTGTGGGGGTAATAAACACTAAACGAATGAAAATGAGAAAGATTGTCTTCTGGTATTGGCCAATTGTCAAGATTACTGCTGGGAAGATGGCTGGGGTTGAAATCTAGGGTGCATTATTAGTCATTTCAAAGGGAACTTTTACTTATTTCATTAAAATTCTGATTTATTGTGAGTAGTTCAGGAAGGGATCTGAAGGGACCTCTGTACAGTTTCCCTGCACCTCCTGCCCTGCAGCCCCATGCCCTTCCACCCCCAGTCCTCCTGACTCCCCCAATGTTCCCAGCATGTGTGAAAATGCGCCCTCCAGCCTCCAATAAGCAGAAGTCTACAGATGGAGAACAACACTGTACTTCTGCTCAGACATTATGACATTGTTATATCAAAAGAACAAAATTCTGCAATAAACGCTTTAGTTAAATCAGTGTTTGATCAGAAGTTGACTTGTTACGTTAAATTTTGCAAGAGTGACGTGCGTTTGTCTGATCGTGTTCTTCTGCTTCATGTTCACTCACGCTGTATAAAGATCTCTGCCTTTTATGAGGAAAGCGCGTCACGCTCTCAGTAGGTCACTGGGGGCTCCAGGCGCTGTCATGTTTCTTGCATGTCATCTCATGATGGATCCACTGGTGATGCTGCTCCAGACGTTGTCCTGTCCACCTGCCTGCTCTGCTGCACGCAAGCCTTGTTCTGATTGGCCAGCATGTGTGTGTGTGTGTGTGTCTGCACCTTAATGTTGTCTGTTTTCTGCATATTGCTCACTGTTCACACTCTAACCTGCTCACTTTCTACCATCTCCTCACACCCACGAACTCACCCTTTTTTAGGAGATCTGACTCTGTATGTTTCATGCATCAATGTCTCGTCTCACCATTTCATATGTCTGATATTGGCAGCGCTACTCAGGTGTTGCTTGTCAGTGTGGTTGGTGACAATATGTCTTATTCAAGAGTAAATAAAGAAAGATGAAAAAAAGACCAGTTAATATGATTCACACAGTCGTCGCGAGTCAAGCATTGAAGAAATAAGGTTGTTTCCATGCACATTTTCAATGTTTAAGGCCTTTTTTTGTTATCATGAATCTTATCATAAGAAGTCCAGGACGTGCATTAGATGAACAATTGCAGGGACACAAGCACGTGTTACTGTTACTCATCCATCTTCTGAAATCATGTAAACGTATTCGCACAGACTACAAAACCTATACTCAGAGCTCGAATTCAAGTTCAGCTTTATTGTAATTTCAGCTACATGCAGGTTAGACAGTACATAGCGAAACAAGAACGAGGTACCACATTTAACATTGAAAGTTTTAGAGTGACATATGTGCGACATTGACAAACTGGGCAAGATAAAGTACATACGTGGGAAGCAGGCAGACTCTGTTAAACCAGTGAAAAGAGTGCCAAGTCAGTAAAGATGCTTTCATGGCCATTGGGCATGGGGAAGCAGGAGAACTGAGATGATGACAGGACTTGACGAGGAAGAAGGTCGCATTCGCATGACGTCACGAAACAGGGGTTTAATCTGTGATGAACAGGACAGAGGAGACATCTGGTAACAGGTGAACATGTAATATAACAAAGACGGTGAACGGACACAAGCAGGGCAGCTTTATACGATCAGACACAGGTGAACACGATTAGGAAACATTACACAGGACCAACGTGAAACTCCGGATCCGGATACCCCCCCCTTCCGGACCGGATCATAACAGATGCCATGTAAAAAGCAGTACACAGACAGTACAAAGTCAAACCTTGCAATCATATTACAATGTAAATGCATTCAGGTGTCTGATAGCCTTTTCCTCTATGGTAATATGGCTAAGAGTTCTGCACAATGCTGATGGCTAGGAAGCAGTTGTAACCTTTCTGCTCTGTGTGTTGGGTCGAGGCAGTTTGGGAGTGTGTTGAGAAACCTCCGGAACTTTCGCACATGAACAAAATAAAGATCCCAAGTTTTCCCTAAACGTGACTGTCAATCCCATCCCACAAGGCATTCTATCCTACAACGGATTTCTGGTCAATTAACTGACAAGTCCGTCCTCCTATATACCACAGTGTGTTTTAATCGCACATTTAAACTGCCACAGTGCATTCTGATAGCAGCGTAAAAATTTTAGACTCCGGTGTCCAGTTCATCACTGACATCCTTTCCTGTTCGCATGTTCAACTCAATTTCCAGCTGTGTGGCAAGGATCGACTAAACCTGAGAGTCTAGACTGTATTACGGTGACACCTGTGGAAGTGACACAACCAGCAGAATTCTGCATTGGTGGTCACCGTCCTCAAGCATTTCTTTTTTTAAGTTCTATTGGCCTCCTTAATATTAAGCTTTTGCATGTCATGTAACATTAACAATTTCATATGCCTCCTCGCAGGAGACATCGTTCACTGGAGAGTCTCACAGACTCTAAAGTCCACAATCACCAGCAGGTTGTCGCCTCTGCACCAGGTTCCCGGCCCGTCCAACGTCTCCCGGTGACATCACATCGTCCATGGACGTCAGGAGCTTGACGGTCTGTCACGGAAGAGTAATTTATTTATTTATTTATTTTTGTCATGGACAGATGAAAACCCCAATGCTACCGAGTGTTATAATAGAATCTGTTATCAATCTACCTGTGTAAGAAATGGCCATTTGTCTGAATATGAGGCCGATGGCTCGAAATCACAGGTGAGGTGACTGCCCCCCCCGACGCAGGTACAGTGGCCTACATGAATCATTACACCCCTCATTCATTAGGCTGAGGAGAACGGCCCAGATAAATTGACTACAGCTGTAGCATAAATTAGTAATCAGCTGTTCAACGCGAACAAGTGTAGCTATGCACAACTCTGACCTTGCGCTTAAAAAGCTCTAATGGAGATAAAACTGCTTAATTTGGGATGGCGGCAGTAGCGCTGGCTGCGGGGGGGGTTATGAAAAGATTACAGCCCAGTGCAGTCCCGACATGTGCCATATTTAAAAAAAAATATCGTTTTCAGTATCCATTTGCATCTATATTCATTCAGCCAGCAGATGCTTTTATCCATTTTATCCACCCACAGACGGTGTAAACCTCCCGAGAATCAAGGTTCTGCAAACACAAAGATGCTGCAGATTAATGATGCTGTAAAAAAAAAAAAAAAATTTATATATATATATATATATATATATATATATATATATATATATATATATATATATATATATATTTTTTTTTTTTTTTTATTATTAAGGCCAAGGTTAGAAAAGGGAGTCCACACATTATTAATTTGTTCCCATGCTGTATTAAGAAGGTGACTGATGTTTTATTTGTCCCGGGTTTTACTCATTTGTTGCCTCATTTGAGACAAATTGCGGCACCCGGTTTTGGTAAATTGCGGCCCTGCTGATAAATTGTGGTTGTTGGTAAAGCAAATTGGCTCTTAATTCGCTGTGTAAGGTCCCCTAAGCTATCCAGCGGCAGTGTGTACACCTCAACTTCACTGCACAAACTTTTCCAATCAAATTTGTCAACCATGCAATCATGTACAGACACCGTATTGACCTCAGAAGATCTGATCTGATGGTTGTGAAGTTGAGCACTTTAGGGCCTCAGGAAACGTCCAGGAAGGTGTTCCTTTGATATGAAATTAAAATATATAAAACCTACAATAACAACAGCACAATTTGTAGACTGTCTAAGGGGATTGAAGGTATGGAAGCGAATAGCCTTCCTGGTGCTATTTGGAGTAAAAGCAGGATGAAAGAACCACTCATGGATACCTGTGGTTTTGTGCATCATCCAGATGTTTTCTTTAGGTGTCACCAGCAGTGGCTGAATGACACAAGGAGATGCACCATGTGAGGCTGCAGAGTGACTTCACAGGAACCTTCTAAAATTATATATGTATTTTTTATCACTTGATCATACCGTTATTCATGGCTCTGGTCCAAACAGGATTTCATTGTTGTTTTAATGAACGTGGTTTCGAAAGGCATTTGAGAGGAAAACAATGACAATGGCAGTTATTTCACACACAGTGACATTTGTGTCACATCTGGCTGACCCTGTATGAAGGAACCAAACAGGGTTCTGCAGAAGTGCCCTGCTTCACCAGATGCCAGCTCTGAAGGCTCAGACTTATCGCTCTGCTCCACACACAGCCACTTATTCAACAGCGCCGGTGCCATTTGTCAAAGCGAGCCAGTGTAACCAGTAACTGTGGCAAGGAAGCTTCATGGATATATCACATGTGGCGGCCGGATCGTATGTGGTCTTTGTGTGTGTGAGAGAGACAGAGAGAAGTAACTTGTGTGTGTGTGTGTGTGTTCCAGAAAGAGAGAAAAATAGACAGCTGCAGTCGTCACACTGTGTACTCACACAGAATTATGATCCCACATGCTTGGAGCAAATGGTCCAACTCTGAAGCAAAGTGCAGTTTTGGAGTAAAACTGCTGATTTGTTGCTCTGGACCACTGGTCACCAAAATACAGCCCTACCAAAACCTGTAGAGTGATCACGAGTTTGATATGTGTTCAGTGGACTCTTAACAGTACACATGTAATACGCTTTCTGGCCACTAAAGGCATTTGTGGCGCTGTTCGCAGTTTGAACTGGTCATAAGCTCACACCAGCAGCTGAGGGAAAACTATAAAACATCATATCACCAATCATTAAATCATTAAATAGTTGTAGATCATACTACTTACTGACAAACTACAGACCTACCAAAGAATAAATTGGAAGCACAAAAGTGACAAAAAAAAATGTCTCCACATGGACTTGACTGCACAAATGCGATGTATTTTATCCCTTAGTTTTTCACAGCCTCGTGACCCCCCAGGAGTCCCACTACGAAACGTAGACTGGAAGATCCGTGTGAAGAGAGGAATAAGGGAAAGGTCCGTCCTCCAGGGGTTAATACAAACAATTATTCACACACACAAACACAAGATGCGGTTTGCTAATTTCAATTTTTAACAATTAATCATTTGCTGGCCTGCTTTGCTGAGGACAGGCTGTGATTCACACACACACACACACACACACACTCTCACACACAAGCTGACGGCAATACATACACACACACAAGCTGACATCAAAGCTGTGAGGTGAATGAGTTTGTGCTGTGAGGCTGTTATGTAATTTGATCAAATGCTTCAGCCATCTGAGTCGCTGTTTGCCGCCGCGCTCGTCTTCTTCGCCCCGCGACCCTTGAGCTCAATCCCCAAATCAGCGCTCAGCACAAGCCCCCCAAGCGGCAAACACAGGCCACATCAAACACCTACAGCCGGTCCAATCTTACCCCCCCGCCAAGCGAGACGCAAGCTGCACTTCAACCCCGAATCATTACCACGGCTCCGGTGCAGCAGAGGTCTTCTCCTCAGCCCCCTCGCTCCATCTCGGCTTTCACTGCACACGGCGCCGGCAATCAATCAGCCATAATGGCATTAGAGTGAAAAAAGAAAAGGCGGCGGCAGTGAAGATTCTGTCTGTGGAATGAGAAAGACTGATGGCACCTGCAGCCGTCATTTATAACTCCTCGCGACCCCTGAAATATACATAAACCTGACAAAGACCATACATTATATACCATATATGGAGATGTTGAGCAGGGCACTTATAGGTCCATGCATTCTAATGAAGAATCCTAAATAAAACGATCTGAATTCATTTGCATTGCAATGCATGTGAAAGTGTCGTTGTAAAACACTGCAGCACAGCGCACAGTGATCAACGAAATGTGTCTTCTGTATTTAACCATCACCCTTGGGGAGCATAGGGCAGTCATGACAGGCGCCCGGTGAAGAGTGTGTCGGGACGGTGCCCTGGTGTGTCGAACCGCCAACCTTCCAATTACGGGGCCTCTTCCTTAACTGCTTCCACCACTGTCCCTGTGCGCAAGTTTGGAAAAGAAGAAACACACCATGCCTTCAACTGGCTGATGCCATCACCCGGTGACAAGAATTTCAGCATTGTGTTATAAGAGCATAAATGGTAACACCATATACTGGGTTTTGATTATTGTGGGTGGGATACTGACTTCATCAAATTAGGATGCTATATGTACAGTACAGGCCAAATGTTTGGACACACCTACTCATTCAACGTGTTTTCTTTATCTTCATGACCATTTACGTTGGTAGATTCTCACTTAAGGCATCAAAACTATGAATGAACACATGTGGAGTTCTGTACTTAACGAAAAAAGGTGAAATAAATGAAAACATGTTTTATATTTACATTTACATTTACAACATTTATCAGACGCCCTTATCCAGAGCGACTTACAATCAGTAGTTACAGGGACAGTCTCCCTGGAGCAAGTTAGGGTTAAGTGTCTTGCTCAGGGACACAATGGTAGTAAGCGGGATTTGAACCCGGGTCTTCTGGTTCATAGGCGAGTGTGTTACCCACTAGGCTACTACCACCCTATTCTAGTTATATTCTAGTTTATTTGCTCTGATTACTGCTTTGCACACTCTTGGCATTCTCTCAATGAGCTTCAAGAGGTCGTCACCTGAAATGGTTCTCCAACAGTCTTGAAGGAGATCCCAGAGGTGTTTAGAACTTGTTGGGGTCAAGTTCACCCCAAACTATCTGGATTGGGCTCAGGTCCGGTGACTGTGGAGTCCAGGTCTCCACTTTTTGTTAAGTACAGAACTCCACATGTGTTCATTCATAGTTTTGATGCCTTCAGTGAGAATCTACCAAAGTAAATGGTCATGAATATAAAGAAAACACGTTGAACGAGAAGGTGTCCAAACATTTGGCCTGTACTGTAGTCATTTACAAATGCTTAATTATGCTTATCAGGACTACATATTTTTGTGGACATTTATGGACAAGTTGTTTAATTTGAAATATCATTTTTTTTATTTGAAAAATAATTTTAACAGGACAGTATAGCTAATCAGTGTTTTGTCATAAGGCTCGCTATCTTAGCCTAGCATGCAAAGTACAGCATTAAAATAAAAAGCTTCCTCAGGCTGCTGGGTTAGTCTGGCGAACACCAAAATAAAGAGGTCCGGAGGGTCACGGGGCGCCTGCTGTACTGAAACAAAGCTAAAATGAAGCGGCCCGCAGGCTGCTGGCAACAAGCTCTGAGCTGATCGGTGCAGTGAGAATGTCAATCATGGGACCGTGTCTTCTGTGCAGGGTCGGCGCTATCCTCTGTGATTCGGGTGTGTGTATGCACTGACAAACACACACACACACACACTGTTGTTGGCCGTACTCTGAGCCTTTTAAAGCACAAACTGTAATAATTCAGGTTGCAATCGTGTGCACATCACACATTCATAAATCTTCCCTGTTCAGTCAGATGCTCACAGGCAGAATTGTATCTGTCCCAGCAACTAATCTACAGAGATTATCTATGGCAACCTTACCATATGTATTCCATACTCACTCAATCACTCAGTATCCTTAAGCTTATTCCTTTCACCCGTCCTACACAGTCCCTCACAACTACAGTCATTCTCAGAGCCGCCTTTTCACCATCTTCGGATGGTGAGAGGAAACCGGAATTCCGGGAGGATGCCCACACAAGGTCCAAGCCGGGATTTGATTTTAAGCCACCACCGTGCAGCACCGTGCTTTATATATTGATCACATCTGTGATTCTCATCGGTCTGTTTGGGATGCCAGATTGGGTGAATTTCACACCAAATATCAATACAGTCTACAGCATATTTACTTGGTTTTCTGAATGCACTTACATTGGATTTGTTTTCCAAAATACAATTTTGATTGGCTACATCAGTGGTTAAAATTCTTTTTATTGAGAATAATTCTGAAAAAAAAAAACAGTTGCAATTAAGTCTGTTATGTTAGATTATATATCATGGTTTTGGATCATTAACAGCACTTATGACCAAATACTTTGATTAAAACAGATGAAAAGTTTTTCTGGATTCATTCAGAATAGTTTGTTTCGCAAGAGTGAAAAATGAACAAAATTCTGATGGCCTTTTACCCAGGCCTGTCAGACAGATAATAACCCTGCTTTAAAAGAACTGAATGCACACCAAAAGACCGAAATGCACGTGGATGAACACACACTCGCGCAGACACGCGTGTGCATTTCGGTGTAAGTCAGTGGAAGGGAGAGTGGAGCTCTCAGGCTGCGACAATATTCTCGGCAGCCCTGTCCGCTCTCCAACTTTATTTTCTGCTCCTTTCAGAAGCGCGGAGCAGCAGAGGCACTTTTTTACATGAAAGCCTGGCGCCCTCCTCCTCCTCCCGCCGCCTCGCTGCAGGTCTTTAAAAAAATGGACCCCAATCCGAGTTGTTGTGTCAGGGAAAACCGGCAAACTCAACGGGCACAGGACTGTGTGCTGACATGAGACAGGACTTTTCATATTGTATTTAAGTGAGGGCTCCAGTGAGGAACTCACTGTTGAGATTTTCAGCACCCCGCATTTCTTCCTTTTCTTCCTTTTCTTTTATTGCATATATGCATGCGTGTCTGAGTGTGTGCGTTGTCTGCTCATGCCTGCCTCTTCCCTCTGGCAGAATGCAGAGGCTGCAGAAAGCCCCTCGGAGCTGGAGAGGAAACAGCAGATGGTAAAGCCATGATTACACTGCAGTACGGTGCGGGAGGAGCCGCGTCACACCCCGTTTCCAAACTCTAAGCAGAAACAAAGTTTGATCTCGTAAACTTTGCATCCTTGGGCTCGAGTAAACTCGGCAACCGTTCACCACATAAAAAAAGAACAGCAGTGTGTGGGTCTGAGAGAGACCATGTTCAGGACTTGAGACGATGCAACTCCATGCAAATTTAACCAGTGCAGAGTTCTGATGACGATTTCTGAATGGAATGCGCAGACGGTGCATGGATGGCAACAGGTAGTCCGCAGGTTTCTTTTCCACGTCGTGATCAGACGCGTTAGCAAGTAGATTTTTCTCAAGCTTCACTGCTGTTGTTCTTTTTCTGTAAATTGGCAGCATTTTACAGCATAATTACAGGGGAGGTGTGAAGCCGCCGTCTTTTATGTGGGTTGGTCGGTAAGCGAATGTGACTGCTAGTTGAAGGGGGGAAAATAGAAAACCCCTGATGTCCTCAGTCCTTGTAGCACGAATCTGATGGAAGTTCTTTCTACGTCTCACTGTGTTCACGATTTATGGCACGTCAGCTGTCTCTGTTTAAAAATGTATGGTCAGGTGTGAGGGAGAAGCAGGAGACATATTTTTTTGATGCAAAGCTGATTCGAATACAAATAGAACAGGGAACCAATGCAAAAAGCAGTACAAAACCTCACCCATGCACACTAAAGATAAGGCAATCAGGTACTCAGGACAAGACACCAAAGTGTCGCCCCCGTTCTCACTCACAATCCATAACTTTTTTAACATAATTTTTTTTACTTCTTACTTTCACTTTACTCATTTGGACACCTTGTCCCTAACTGTTACACATATTTTATATTAATAACAAAAAAGTGTAATATTTGGTTATGTTTGCAATATTTGCATATTGGTTCACTGTATGCTTCACTGTCGTCTATAGCAGTCGCTAAAGCATTTCACTGTATATCATACCGTGTATGACTGTTGTAAAAAGTGAAGTAGTATAAGTGAGCAGTGGGCAGCAGTGGCACCTTGACAGTGTGTGGGGACGGTGCTTTGCTCAGTGGCACCTCAGTGGCACCTCGGCGGATCGGGATTCGAACCGGCAACCTTCTGATTACGGGGCCGCTTCTTTAACCACTAGGCCACCACTCGAAACTGATGTTACCTGGCAGAAAGAGGCATGGCACAATAGAGGTTAAAAGGATGAACAGTTTCTAATTTATTAACACCAATAAATTACTATTGCAGTTACATGTAAATATTGTATGTAAAGAAGGTACCAATGTTTACAGAAAAACCCTAAATAAAAGACAGGAGAAAAAGATAGAGAATGAGAGAGAAAAGGCCTTGGACAAAGCTTCAAAGAGATCACCTGATCCAGGAGAAATATAGATAAAGAGAAAGGACCAGAAAATTAGAATTTGATAACTGCTTATTATTGGGTGCCAGGGCCCATCCAGGGACACCTGGTGTCTTTGCCTTTGGTCAGTTGGAGGAAACTGGAGAACGTGGAGGAACGTCCTCATTCGCGCGCTATTTTTGGTTTCATTTATTTAAACGTTTGCACCTCACCCCCATCACCCCTGTTTAGAGCTTGTCGTTGTGCTGCATGTTCTGTCCTATGTTAGGACATGCATGCTCTGTTTCCTGTTTATTATAATTATGAGGAAATACCAGAATTAGCACATTTATATTTATTTTTAATTACATTAAATGCTACAATCAAGTAATTTTTAGGATGACTTCTGGTACTTTACTATTATATTGGAGTAACGCTACTCATAATTTTGGCTACATACACCCACCTCTGTAGATCAGTTGTCACCAACCATGCAAATCTTAGATCTTTCCACATTCTACCATACCTGGCTTACCTTCAACTGGTTTTGGTAGGGTGGTAATAAAGCACTCTAGATAAGAGCATCTGATAAATGCCATAATTATAACATAGTGGAACCTTTACCATTAATTTTTAAAATGTTTAAATACTTTTGACAAGGTAAGTTAAGCATTGCCCACTCCTCCATAACTCATTATCTATAAAAAATGGGAAAAACATCTCTGCGTGGGAATGTTGTGCCCCCGATGCTTGCATGTGGGAAGGTCGCCTTGTTCTCCGCGCATCGGCAGCATCGACTCGCCGACGGCTGAAGGCTTGACCGGAGGAGTTGTATTGTCTGTCCTGTCATGTTATTGACAGTGGACATCGGATGCAGTAGAGCAGCCGCCGGAGTCCTTCGATCAGGACAGAATGAGAGAAAATCGGTGTGGAAATGCCTGGTATTGAATTTGTTCAATTGCGTTTTTCATTTTTACCGACAAAGACGGACAGGACTCATTTACTGCCATTGTGTCCCTGAATGACACATTCAGCCCGGCCCCAGCACTGCCGGGCCCGTAGTTAGTGAACATAATCGGCTGTGCATTAGTGAGTTCCCATGATTCATTGCTGGGTGCCTCTCCTTCATCATCCTCCACCTGCAGGCCAGCTGATCATTAAAGTCTAGAGATTTATTGGAGTATTGGCGGTTCTGCAGGGATAAGAAGTGAAGCAGCTCCTCTCTCGGCCTTGTGCGGTTACTATGGTACTTTTACATGCAGGTATCTATGTTGGTTAAACATTTATTACCACAAATGAGACCGTTTTCATCCATGGTACTCCTGCTGAGCTGATTTTGGATGAAAGTGTGGTGGAAACACACCTCACATGAAATAAGTGTGGAAAAATCAGGCAAATGAGCAGTCTGAACACTAAAAGTCTCTTTTGATCACATGGATGACATCAGAGAAGGTGAATAATTTTTTTTGGTTTAGTCCCAACTTACAAACATCAACAACAATATCAACATTTATTTTTTATGTAGCGCAAAATAATATACAGTACGTCTCAATAAGCTTTGACAGGATCTACAGTTGACACCCCTACACTTGACCCTTCTGCTCACAAGGAAAAACTCTAGGAGAGAGAAAAAAAGAAAGGAAGAAACCTTGGGAAGGAGTGAAACAGAGAGGGACCCCCTTCCAGGGTACAGTGAGCCTGCAAATGGTGTCAGTGCAGGGCTGGTGGCTGATTTGTCCAAAAAGAGAAAAAGTCCTACAGTTGTAGAGGTGGAGTAGTCCAAAGTGTAGTATAGAGCATCCGTCCATGTTTGGAGGTACTGGACAGTGCAGAGAAGGTTCTAGTCCAGTGTTATGGTGTACATTATGATGCTACTGGTCCATTTGAAGATCCGGGTTGAAGTCGTCGGTTAGCAGTTGCCAGGAACCAGGATTTATCTGCTGGTCTCTTCACTGGAGTCTGCCGGCAGTCTGTGCGCTTGATTTTGTGTCTCGGAGAGAACAAACAGAAGCAGCGGGAGACGGTGGCATCGTACGACCGATACTGAAATATGTGGTTCTAGTAGTATATTGGTGGTACAGTGGCCTGGTACCCTAACTAGGACAGACTGACTAAGGTGAATTTAACACTGTCTGTGTTTGACTGGGTGACTGTGTGATAAAGTGGATTTAATAATTGACACTGTGTCGGGGACCGAGGGCCAGAGAAAACAGGTGTGTTTTTAGTTTAGATTTAAAGACTGAGTGTGGTGGGTTATAAAGAACTAAAAGTTCACTCAGGTAAGGTCGAGCGAGACCATTTAGAGCTTTATAGGTCAAAAGTAGGATTTTGTAGTCAATCCTAAATTTGATGGGTGACTGGGGTGATGTGGTCAAATTTCCTAGTTCTAGTTAGAACTCTGGCTGCAGCATTCTGTACTAGCTGGAGTTTAGTGTGGGTGGTAGTAGCCTAGTGGGTAACACACTCACCTATGAACCAGAAGACCCGGGATCAAATCCCACTTACAACCATTGTGTCCCTGTTCAAGACACTTAACCCTTAGTTGCTCCAGGGAGACTGTCCCTGTAACTACTGATTGTAAGTCGCTCTGGATAAGGGCATCTGATAAATGCCGTAAATGTAAATGTAAATGTTTACTCATGCACCTACCAGAGCATCCAGACAGTAATGCATTACAGTAATCTAACCTTGATGTGATAAATGCATGGACCAACTTTTCTGCATCATGCATTGAGTTGATGTTTCTTCTTTCTTTGCAATATTTCTAAGGTGAAAGAATGCTATCCTAGTGACATTATCTGCACATCTTTCCACAACCTTGCCCATAAATGCCAACTGCATCTAAGCAAGAGAAGTGAAAACATTTAAAACATTTTTAAGAATTAACTTGCATCACACATTCCAGGAGAAAGGACATAATTATGGCAGTTTATGAAATAATGATCTTTCCTGGAGATTCCCACTGCCACACAGCGCTGATGTTCAAATATAGTTCTCTAACAAAGTAGAATAATAACAGCAGCAATGGAGAAGTGTCTGAGTGTGGCCGAGTAAAAGTGCCATGACCGGACAGAGGTAAAAATGAAATGAAAAAGGAAACTAAATCCCCTCTTGAGTTGTTGTCAATAATCCTTGCCGCCCACCTGGACGTTCCCGCGGAGTCCGGCCGGATTTGTCCCTGTGCGGTCTACTTGGGAGTGGCATCGGCAGTGAAATGCCACTCTCCCATCATAATATGGCTGCCATTTGGCTGACTTAAGTCGTGGCTTCAGTAATGCGTCTCAACCTTGCGGAGACAAATGGAGAAATATTATATTAATCCACTTATCGGGAAAGCGCACATTCAGATAATCCTTCCAGCTGAGAGAGGCTTCTTTTTTTTTACTGTGGCGCTGGTGCCTCTTGGAAGTGTGTGATGGGAGCGAGCAACGGAGAAGTTCAAGTTTAGAAGAAAGGACAGGAAGGGGGGAAGAGCGGAGATGCAGGAGGTGGGACATGAAAGGAGGAGGAGTGTGGAAGTGAGGGTTTGGGAGGAAGCAACGTGTTGTGCGACACAAACCCAAACCTTCTGGAGCTTTACCTGAACACAAAGGGTGTGAAGTATGCTGTGTGTGTGTGTGTGTGTGTGTGTGTGTGTGTGTGTGAGTCCCGAGGAAAGCTCCAACAGGATGTGATGCTTTGAGATGGGTGCTCAGGTGCTGTCATCGTGTCAGAAGTTCACACTGTGATGTACAGAGCCAACCTGGGTTTCATTTATTTATTTATCATTTTTATATCAGAATAAGCATCAAGTTTTTCCCGGCAGAAAGAAATGGACTAAATTGCTCGGTGTAGACACTTCCGGTTCCAGTCTGTGCTCACCCTGTGATGGACTGGTGCCCAGTGCATGAAGACTGATGGGATTTACTCCAACGTCCTTCTGACCCTGACCTCAATAAGTGGGTTTAGAAGACAGATGAGACATCCTTCTACTTCTGTTTTTTTCCCAGAATACTTCACTGTACAAAAAAAAAAAGTTAAATAATAACAGCAGCAAAGCGGAAGTGTCTGTGGTCCAAAAGCCATAACTGGAGAGTGGTAGAAAATTACAGGAAAAAGGAAACAAAATCCAGTACTCAGTAGTCCTTGATGCCAGGTTGAGTGTCATTCTTGCCACTCTCCTGGACGTTACCAATGATTCCGGCCGGATTTGTGAAACAGGATAAGTCACTCTGCAGCCTAATTATGGGAGTGGGAGTGGAAATCAGCTATGAAATTCCCATCTCCCATCATAATCTGGCCGCCATCAGGCTAACTTTTACTGTAATGATAATGTCGTGTCTAACAATATGATTAAATTCTTGAGTATTAAGACACAACAAAGATATTTACCAGTTATCCCCCTGCATAGATTCATAAAGACACAAACTGTTCAAATGACCACATCAGCAAAATGAAGATAAATTGTAAACTGTGCATGGCATGTATTTTTATTTTTCTTATTGTAAGAACCTTTTTATGACCGTGCATCTGCTGTCTATTGTACGATGACAGTAAATATCGTTCCCTTCAGGAAATACATGACAACATAGTTTCTAAGTCACAGTGCAGCCGAGAGTGAAATGTTGAGGAACTCATACTTTAATACATTGAATTTTGCAATTGCAGAAACCAGAAATGGGATGCTTAATGCATCCATACAAAACGAGGAACATAATGACTCTTAAAGATTCTTAATAATGATTAGAGAAATAGAATAAATACAGTAAGGAACGTGGCAGGGCGTGGCCACACAGTTCCATGTGTTCCTTTACGGTGGAGCAAAGCTTCATATCACATGTCTGGCCCAGTTTTACACAAGGACAAGCAGGTCCTGCCGATCAATAATGCAACTGATCTGGAGCAGCCGGGGGAGAAGGGAGAAGCGAGAGACAGACGTGGACGGGCATCGATGGAACAACGTGGGGACACAACGATACGTTGCCTTCAGTTGCTCTGTTGCCTTCAGACGGTTCACTCCCTGAAGAAAAGACCAGACAGTGTAAAAATTGTAACTTTTGAAAGAGTTGATGAGCTGCTTCTACGGTTTGTGGTATTGCGTGTAGCGTCTCCATTTGAAAAATGAATGAGTTATGAAGTAAATGAACAGAATATGAAATGGAAAACCGTTTAAATCCACATCACTTCAGCCGGGCGATTTCATGACAGGGACTCCAAGGAGACCCTTTGGAAGACAGAAATCCATGCATGCACTGCTCCACTCCCGCTTTTAATGTCATTATGGATGTGACAGGGCGTCGGATAAGACGGACGGGACGTTATGCTGTGATGGCGCGAACGCAGCCGTCGACGTGAAGGCCGCTGTGGCTCATCTGCCGTTCTGACGTCTCAAAAGTTACCATCAGAGCCTGGTGTGATGAAGGACAAGGAAAAAGACAACAGGGGACACTTCCCTGACGATAGAGCCGCACAGTCTTGTGATGATGAAAAGATTTCCAGCGTGCAGCAGACTCGCTTTTACGCATCCACAGGCAGCAGTGTGTGTGTGTGTGTGTTTATTATCTCATCTTTTCTCTGTAGGATGGAACATACGTCTGGGTCTCATCACTGATCCTGGGCTGGAAGGCTGGGCTCGTCCCACAATGCTCTGCTGCAGGTCCTCCTCCGGACTATTCTGCTGTTAATCTTATTTTGGCTCTCTGAGTCTCTGAATTGGTTGAATGGTGGACAAACAGAAAATTGTACATTTTATCCTTCTTGTCAACAGAACCCATATTTGCACTATTGCAGTTTTATATTAGAAAGCGCCATTAGAAGGAGCTGACCTGCAAAAAAAAACATTTCTTTTTTCAGGATAATCAACAATGAACGTATTACACATCTAATTTAAATATGTAGCTAATTGTAATGAGTAGGTGTTGTAAATGTCTGCAGTTCTACTCTATTTATTGACTTGCAGGCAAGGATCTAAAGGCTCACTATGTGTGTGTGTGTGTGTGTGTGTACGTGCACAGCATAAGTGTGTTCTCTCCTTCTCCTCACTTGTCAGCTGCACAATCAGATCAGTTGCGCTCTTCTCAGGGAGGTGACTCGACCCGAGCCACGTCATTTCATAGAAAGTGACATCCACTTCCGGAGGCAACACATGCACACACAGTGGCACATTCTAACCCCTCCCATCACTGCCACACACACACAGGCATGCACACATACTGAGGGTTCGCGAGTGGACTAACTAAGAAGTCTGACTGGTTGCTGAACTTTTCTCCGCTCTTTTTTTTTTGTGCGCTTTTCTGGTGAATGCATTTATCCAGGAAAAATGCTTCTTAATAACATCTAAAATGTTGTTCACTATCTATACTGTCATCCCTGGGTTCAAAAGTTAGATTAAAAAAATGGTAGGACCAAGTGGCAATGACATTTGAGAAGTGTTTGTTTCAGATTTTTTTATTACAAGTAACAAGATCATAAATTAAACCTTGGATTCAACACAGGTTTTTATATCGAGGGTTAAAGTGAAGTGATCTGAAGTATAAGTGAAGTGATTGTCATTGCGAGACACTGCAGCACAGCACACGGTGCAAAAAAATTAAATGTGTCCTCCGTCACCCTCGGTGAGCAGTGGGCGGCCATGACAGGTGCCCGGGGAGCAGTGTGTGGGGACGGTGCTTTGCCCAGTGGCACCTCAGTGGCACCTTGGCGGATCGAGATTCGAAACGGCAACCTTCTGATTACGGGGCCGCGTCCACCACTATCCACACATTTAATGACACTCCCATATTGATCTCACCCCTCAGTATTAAAACTCACCTGTGAACCTGTGTTGAATTCAAAGTTTAATTAAACTTCTTGTTACTTGTAATAAAAACCAACACTTTGCCTTTTAAATGTCATTGTCACTACCATCGGGTCCCTGAGCAAGACACTCCAGTGTACTCCACTGTCCCTGTAACAACTGATTGTAAGTCGCTCTGGATAAGGGCGTCTGGTAAATGTCGTAAGTGTAAATGTAAATGTACTTACCTTGAGTAGGTTTACAAGAGGATTTAAAGACATTGGATTTAAAAGACATGCATATCAAGAGTAATATTAGAGTGCTTTAGAGCCATGATAAATGTACTTTTGCTCATATTGAAATGGATGATTTCTAGTTTAAACTTTTTATTTAACCTTGGGCAACTCTACTTTAACTAGAGTACAGTTTTGCGTACTTTGTTCGGCACCATGTGCGTTCTACTCAGCCAGAAACACACTGTCCCCATCTCCTAATGTCACCAGCCAGGAGACACTGCCCTTCCCGTCAGCCCCTCATCACCCGCTGACAGTGGCCTGCACGCTCTCCTCCGGCCACTCGTCTGACCGCCTGGGTCTCGGGTCGAAGCAGCACCGCCGCCGCCGGCTAATTAACCAGAAGGAGGTCAAAAAAGAGGAGAAGAGAAGACAATGCCGACGTGGACAGTACGGGGTGGGAAGTTGTCCTCTTAACGAGCTGCTGCCTGACAATAAATTTACAGCGTGTGCGATGCCCGAGAAGCTGCCGAATTGAACCCATGCTGTGCACCTCCATAGGACAGCGCAAATGAATCCGCAAATAAATTATTAACTAATTAATTATTTATGTAAGCAAATAAATGGTCCTCATTGTGCAGAACATGCAAGGTTTTTTTTTTTTATGACAGCACTGGATGCTTCGTGATGCTTCTACTGTATCCCGGAGCCATCGTTGCCATCTGTTGACACATTATGTTATGATCGTTGTGGTTCATGTCCACATATGCAGCTAGCTCACTGGTTGAGGGAACCGGCTCTGTGCTCAGCCAAAATGGAAAAAATAGGTCACGGGGCGAGGATGCTTCCATGTACAACTTTGCATAGCCTGTCGTCACATACGTTCCAGAAGCTCCTACGGTCCCTGGAAGTCATCCAAGGAACTGCAGCTCAGAGAATACCTGCAGGTACCGACAGTGCCAGGGTCCCTAAGCTGCCTAAAAGGATTCTACTGATTGGTGACCAGAATGGTCCCTCAGATGTCCAGGGTTGCAGCACAACTCCTGCATACTTTTCTGTTTTCCCTGTTACTCACCACCAGCTTTGGCCTCAGGAAGCCCATAACATCAGGTATTCCTTCTGGACATCGGTCACTCCGCATCGAGGAACTGTACTGGTCTTATTTCCATGGACCAGAGGCAAATAATAGGTGGAGACGTTCTGCAAGGGGCAACGCGAACCCTTCCAAGTGTCCTGCCAACGTTTCTCCAAGAGCAGAGCATTAAATCACCCATGGAGTCACATGGAGTCCTCGTAGGTATGACTACATGTCGGGCCTGAAGCTCCTTCAGCTGATACCAGGTTTTCATCGCTGGCAGAGCAGATATTGAACTACACATTTCCATGGATGGAAAATTGCATTCATGGTGATTGAACCTTCTTTTCATTTCAGCATATTCCTGCATTGTATGGTAGATTTGATGTGCTTCCATTTTACATTCCATTTAAAATTACAACTCCATAATATTTAAAAAAAAATGTAATTGTGAAGTGATTGTCACACGTGATACACAGCAGTACAGTACACAGTGCACACAGTGAAATTTGTCCTCTGCATTTAACCCATCGCCCTGAGTGAGCAGTGGGCAGCCATGACAGGCGCCCGGGGAGCAGTGTGTGGGGACGGTGCTTTGCTCAGTGGCACCTCAGTGGTACCTTGGCAGATCGGGATTCAAACCAGCAACCTTCTGATTATGGGACCGCCTCCTTAAACACTAGGCCACCACTGCCCCGATGTCTTTTGTAATGTCTTTTATCCGTAATATGGAGCAAAGCACGTAGCTTCTAAAGCTTTTTTTCGACAAAGGAAAAACTCTCACCCCGTGATTCAGGTGTCGTATCGTGGCCGCTCACACAGTGAACCTTTATCAAGAGTTTTCATATTACTCTTTGGGTTGCTGATTTTGATGAGGTGAATAAATCATTCGTTGAACTAGCATTACTTGTCTAGCATGTTGATTGCTACTATTTAGTTGCTGAAGTTTGTACACTTTGTTCCCAGAGAAGTAAAACCTGACGGTATTTTTCCCCCCCATAGGTTCACTTTCTATATACTATTGGAATGCATATGGAAGACATCGTTATGTTGCTGCCATATTTTTCTCTGCCGAGTCTAAAAGGTCTCCTGACGGATCCAATGTGCCTGAAATTCTTATTAGCGTTGGCATCTAAAATAGCTCTTCTAAGATGTTCTTATTAAAACTATGTCAAAGAAAGGAGGTGATTATTTGCTTGCTTTTAATATATTAATTTACTTTTAATTGAATTTATCTGGTTGCCTGGTCGGGTTGTCGTTGTTCTAAGCCTCAAGATATTAGCAGGCGCCCACACTGCACAGTTGCATGCTTTTGCATTTAATATGCATCACAGGCAATTAAACTCGCCCTTTATTTCGAGGGGGTTTCTCTCTAAGGATGCGTAAGTGCTTTGTGGCTTTGAAACAATAACACATGGAAAGGTTATTGTGTTCCTCCTCACCAAGCACTTCGCACACAAAGTAGCTAGTCCTCCGCCTTCTCGTCCACGTGCCCACATTACAACCTGTCCAATTTTATTTATTTCTCCTTTTCTTTGCCTTCAGTTTACAGTCAGTTATGGTCTAACCCTGCAAAACTTGTCCTGCTTGAGTGTTTATTGTAAAGACGACATTGCTGACTGCAGTCTTGGTCTTCATGGGTGAGAGATTCATGAGGAAAAAAAAAAAGTCTAAAAAAGGCTCCGCGAGACCTTCAGGCCTCCAACATGTGGTCACTTCACTCATGCTTTGCTCCTGACTATTGAAGGCTTTATTGTTTTTGTTTTTGATGCACTTAGATCCTAAAAATAAAAAGGCAGCGCTGCTATTTTCATTCCGAAGCGAGGTAAACATTATTAACCAAGAGGATAATATAGAATTTGCAAGAGCACAAGGTGTCACGACCGTTCGGCATGGCGAGGCAGGTGATCTGAAATGATGACAAGCTATGACGAGGAAGAAGGACGCAGGTTTAATCCATGATGAACACGACCAGGGAGACATCCGGTAACAGGTGAACAGGTAACCTGTAACAATGACACGACGGTGAACAGACACTAACAGGGCAGCTTTATACAATCAGACACAGGTGAACACAATAAGGAAACATTACACAGGACCAACATGAAACTCCCCCGGCCTGGAGTAACCCCTTCCGGACCGGATCATGACACAAGGGCCTTGAGAGTTAAGGTGACAGTGCTCATGACATAAGTGGGTGGGATGTATTGGACAGCAGCAAGCAAACATTATGTTGATGTGCTGACATTAATTTTGCTGATCAGGTGGATGATAGTATTTCAGAAAATGCAGCTGCCGTGGGACGTTTGTGGTCCAAGGAAGGACAACTGGTGAACCAATGACATGGTCACTGATGCATACCTCAGTGTTTCTGTGTGTAGCCATGATGTTATGGCTGATAAGGGTTCACTTTAATGGGTGTAATTGTATTGTAAAGGGCTCTACACTCCCCACAGCCTTGGCCCCAGGTTCTACAGTTCTTTTATTCTGCTCCATTTAATATACTTGATGTGGTGTATTTGTATGATCCGGGCTGGCAGCTGAAGGGCAAGTAATGGGGTGGTTCACATCTATTTTACTCATCACATGAAATTACTTGACCTTGTGTCACATGATCACTGGCCTCATCCCGAATCTGTAAAAACACACGTTCAGGGTTCCCTACACTGGAAACAAAAGGTTTCTCCTTGTGCTTCCAATGCCAACAGTAATAAGGAAAGGAAATCATTAAATACATTTCCCTCTGCTTGAGGTCTGTTTGTGTTTCTGCAGCCGGGGAGAGCAGGACGTCCACTTTAATTGTGCAGTGGCCAGAAGAATCCTATAAAACGAGTGCAATGCCAAATGAAAATGGCTGCAGTGAATGTGCAAAGCAGATTTGTCATCTTTAACATTTTACATGGCGCCGTGATGAATGTGCAGATTCCATTACGTCGCATTCATCCCTTATTGAGTTTCAATCCTTCATTTGTTCTCCGACTTATGAGAATGCCGGCTTCACACCCCTGAGGCTCAGTTGTCCTGATTGGCTAGTAGGGGGCCGGGGGGTCTAATGATTGGATATCGGTGTGGACAAGTAGGTCATGGGGGGGGGGGGGCATTAGTCAATGCGGGCAATGATGTTGTATTGATTAGCTTTTTGTGACACACATGGTCAGACATGCAGAGGACATCATTTCACCTGGGGCCAGATAAGGCTAATCCATCTCGGAAATTTTTCAGAAAGTCTTTTGTCCAACATGCAAGTCCACCGGTGGGAACTTGCAGGGCACACACACACTCACAGAATTCACTCACACCCTCATAACTATGTACAACACCTTGTATACATGCCTCTGAACGGCGGGAGGACACTGAGCAAACCCACACTGACACAGGGAGAGCATGTAAACTGTTGAAACCTGTGTACCATTTTATAACATACAGTATATTTAATTTTGAGAGCTGTTTCATGACGAAATGTGGAAATATATACTTTAAAAAAATTATGAGTTCTAGCAAAATTAAGTTTACTCGGGGACTTAGGTCCCCTAATATGAAAATGTCACTTAATTCTGTGTTTGCCATATTGAGAATTTATCCAGATTCTTTCCTGTTTATTGCAAGAAATTAAAAACAGTATCTTTGAATCAGTGTCCATACTGTCCCACATTGTCCCACTGAATGGACAACTGTGAGTGCCATATTCACTTACCGTGCATGCCTTTGGGTGAAACACACACCAACATAGGGAGTGCAACTGCTGTGCCACTGTGTCAATTTGGGTCAAATTGACCTGCAAAATTATAGAGTTAAAACTATTCCCACTGATGTACAAAAGAAATGTTGAATAAATGCATTGCAGCTAGCATAAAGTAAACTTTTTCATTTCTATTTTTTGAAATCAATGTGAGGAAGCTATTCAGACATAGCAGTGCTTCATAATCATTGGTGCATTTCTCGAGTGCAGAAATAGACATTGAACTGCCAAGCCCACTCAACTTTAAACCTCACTTTATACACCATAAATGCCTGCTTCACTTTTGATGTATGGCTGCTGTGCGCATGTAATCCATTTACTGGACAAAAACACAGG
The DNA here is from genome assembly GCF_900700375.1 of Denticeps clupeoides. Taxonomy (NCBI): domain Eukaryota; kingdom Metazoa; phylum Chordata; class Actinopteri; order Clupeiformes; family Denticipitidae; genus Denticeps; species Denticeps clupeoides. The sequence continues at coordinate 1,900,821 of NC_041723.1, forward strand.
GGTGCTCAACTGATCACTCAAATTAACAGCCGGCCTTTTTTTTTCTTCTGTAAGTTACGTGCCCAGGGCGCTGAAATAAACGGTGCTGCATCAGGCCACTCAATGGTACAACTGAAACAGAGAGCCAAAGTCCGTGTAGGAAACATTTATTGATGAATCAATCAGCTGTCTTAGTTGGCTATGTCCCCAAATTCGTGTGTAAAAGGAATAAATAAATCACTAACAAGAAAGTGCAAGGTGACAGGATGTGCCCATAGCCCTGCGTGGCAGAGCCAGGCGCCAAGGGGAGACACAGCCTCTGGCTGAACGTTTACACCTCATCAAGAATGTTGCTTCAGAACACTCACCTAAGATGAACCGCATCTTTTTTGTTTGGTTGTTTCAAGATGGGTTGCAGTGTGATTTCATGTTTACTTCAATATTAATTATGTGTAATTAATTCTCATGGGAAAAGCTCAAGGCAGAAACTGACTGTTTTTGTCCCTGCTTTTGTATTTGAGACTGTGACGCCCCGGGACCATGGGATCGTCACAGCAGGTGCCCATAAACCTGATTATGGCGTCCCGGTCCATCCCAGCTGACACCAATTAGGCTTCATGGACCAGGACTCCATTAAACCCAAGCAGCAGCTCTCAGCCGTTGCTGCCACAGTGGACACTGGCACTTACCTGTGTGTGTGTGAATGTTAGTTCTTGTCACCTCTGACACATGCCTTAGGGTTTCCCTTGTTTCCTCTGTTTTTGGCTCACATGCCATTTCTTTTGTGTTTTCATTTAAAACTTTTATGACTGGATTGTTTTTATCATTAATATTTCTCAATCAGTGATCAAACCCTGACTAATAAACGTGTTTATATATATCAGCTGTTTGTGATCTACAATGCAGTATTGTTCAGTGTACAGTTCCCACTCCAGGTCCCTTCAGCACGGATAGTGATCAGCATTGGTTTAATGAGCATCAGGTGCGGGTTGTTGTGTCTATTCCTCTCCCCTGCAAAAGTCCCGCATTATCTGTAGTCTACCAAGCTGATCTCCAACACAATTACTATTGTGTGTGTCGCGCGCTTTCCCTGACTGGTTTGCGCTGTGGTGGCCTAGCGGATAAGAAAGCGGCCCTGTAATCAGAAGGTTGCCAGTTCGAATCCCGATCCACCAAGGTGCCACTGAGGTGCCACTGAGCAAAGTACCGTCCCCACACACTGCTCCCCTGACGCCTGTCATGGCCGCCCACTGCTCACCAAGGATGATGGACACAATTCGTTGTGTCACCGTGTGCTGTGCTGTGTATCACAGTGGCAATCACTTCACTTATGCTGTTGATAGTTTTTGGTGTTGAACTCTGATGTTTTGTGATGATGTTGATTGTGTTGAGCTCTGGGGTGATTGCACTGTACTTGCAGTGCCACTGATTTATCTTGTGATTTATAATTTTACTAACGGGGACAATAAAATCTAACTGTCTAACTAAGTTGCTGCAGTCACTGGTCACGACTGATCCCTCTAAGAGCTACTTTCCCATTGTATTGCATGTCAATTAAGCCTTGTCCCTCGTTAATAATTTATATGTTAGCATTGATTGATCGCTGAGTAGATCAATATCATGTCACTGAATCGCATTCCCATGTACATTCTTGTCTACTTAGCTGCCTTAGCTGGATTCTCAGTTCAGAACGCTTTAATCCATGTTATCACATGTTATGAAGAATACACTGAGGTCAAAAGTAATTGCAGGACCAAGAGAAAAAAAAATCTGAATCCTTCTGTGACAGATCCAGAATAGTAATAAGGCCGAGTTGGAACTCCAAGGACGCACCTTGGTAATGAGCACAGATCAATATCTCACAAGCGTTTATTGGAAAGCTGTGTGTTTACACACAAATTTCCTAATTGCCCAAATGTATAAAGTTTTCTGAGGAGGTGGAGGAGGTCACGGTGCGATGTGATGAATGTGCAGTCCACAAAATTCCATGGGCCTAATGAGATTAATTATTCCTTTTTCTTGAAAGTGATTAATAGCATCAGGCATAAAAGAGAGGCTAGTTTATAGGTTTGGTTGAGGATGAGCCTGAGCGCAACCCTCCAGAGGTGATGAAAAGGTCATGCAATCCAGCACCACCATGTATTAGGCAGGTGTCCAGAGTTACGTGAAGAAATCAACGAGGAACTGGTTGGTGAAGATTCTGGGCAAATGAACTACTTCCAGTAAACCTGATGGATGTTCTTTTGTGTGCCAGCCTGCCTGCAGCCAAGAACAATTTCTCAGCTTTCTCTAACATCTGGGAGTTTCGGTGCAAACATTCCGTGAAAGCCACAAGGCGCTATCTGCTGCCAGAGCAGCCCGAACCAGCCAAAAATCACCACTGGGAGCTTGTTCAAGCAATGCGAGAACCTCCTCATTAAAGGGGGGAAAGGAGATGATCCATCCCAGTTATGCCAACAGGATGCAGACTGTGAATCAGGCAGTCAGCTCTTGTTTATTTTTCCATTCATGTAAAAAAAAACTCAGTGTATGGACTTCCTTCCCCCCTTCGTGGACTGCTTTTGGTGGCACACCGGCAGTCTAGGAGGGTGGGTACTGTCATGATCAGGTCTGGCAGGGGTTACTCTGGGTCCGGGATCCAGAGCGGAGTTTCATGTTCGTCCTGTGTAATGTTTCCTGATTGTTTTCACCTGTGTAAGATTGTATAAAGCTGCCCTGTTCGTGTCTGTTCACAGTTGGGTCATCGTTACTTGTTACTGGATGTCTTCCCCGTTCATCATGTATTTGTGACGTTGTGCATATGCGTCCTTCTTCATCGCCATGTCCAGCCATCGTTTCAGATCACCTGCCTGCCATTTCAGACCAGCGTGACAAACAGTTCTTTCTTCCTGAAACCAAATGTCCATCAGAAAATAATGAGCTTCCTTACTAAAAAGACTGTAAAGTCCCATTCCTGAAATTAGGCAACTGGCTCACACACACACTATCATGCTCAGTGTAATTAATGAGACAACTAGGCCCAATTCCATATTTTGCTTTGCAAAACACTCACATGTTCACATGCCCATGTGTTTATATGAAAAATACACATTCCTTAAAGTAGTGCAGAGGCTCATATCTGCCCTGGTTCGGTGTGACATTAGTTAAAGGTGGCAGGCTAACATTGATGGTTGTGTTTTATAATATTTCAGACTCCTCAGGCGACTTTTTTTAATGAGTTATATTACAGATGCCAGTCTGAGGGACCATTCAGAGATGCTGGAAATTAAATATGGATTGAAGCTCATGCCTTTTTCTTGCTTGTCACTAAAATCCATATGTCCTTGATTCCTCATGTGTGTGTGTGTGTGTGTCTGTGGCCCGTGTGTTCAGCCACACGCAACCTGGTTAATTGTGTTTGCGTAGCGATGGCCTGTCAGCTTTTTAAACTCCTGAATACCTGGGCGTGTCCTTCACAGCAAAGCATGTCCTTGTGCAAGGGCACACTAATCCCACAAAAGACAGAGATGCCTTACATCTCTCCATCTTTCCCTCCCTCCCAGTCTCTGTGGGTCTTTTGTTGCTGTCTCACTAGCCCGTCTTTGTTTGAATGCTTCTGGTTTTGACCGCACTCTCTGATGTCTTGCTTTCATGGAACGTGCTCAGCGAGGTGTTTATTTCCACATTTTCTGCAGTTGGAAGAGAAACAGATATTTTATTGATGGCTAATGCTGCACTGAACAATTGATGTAGAGCCGAACTCTTCACAGGAAGAATTTCTGTATTTGTGTTGACCTTCCTACACAAAACACCAAGATTAGCACCAAGATTAAAGGTTTGGTACAGCATGTTCTTCGATGTAATGAAAAAAAAAAAAAATACAGCTGAAAATTATTAAAATCCCAGACAAAATTCCAAATTTTTTCAGAAGCATGAACGAATAATGTAGAGGCACTGTCGAATACGAAGATGAGAGAAAAGCCAACCACTAACATATTTAAGACCAAGCACGCCTGTCTAGGGTCAGGAGCATGGATCAGTAGCAGAGAGGCACTGATGGCAATACACAAAGTGTAGATATTTTTTCCAGGTTTTTTATTATACATATAAAAAAAAAAGTGAGATTAGACCTCCAAAGTAAACGCAGATTGAGGGCTCCTTGAAAAATGCCTTGACTAGAGTCCAAGACTCTGCCTGCTGTCGAAGTTGTGGGCGTGGCTTGTTTATCTCCCGACACCAGCTTAAATAAAAAAAAAAAAGTTCCTCCCACATATGGTGTCCCGCAACGACAGACATACAGAAGAGAACAAACAAAGTTGCGGGGTTGAGTCATTTAGTCGCTTTTCGAGTTATCATTTGCAGCTACAGTTAAGGTGTCTGGTGGTCAAAAGAAGAAAGAAAACTTTTCATCACGTAGACCATGCTGGAGTCTGAAGGACTGAGAATCGTATCATTTTGCGGAGAAAAGCGCCATTCACTGTCTGCCACTGGCTCATGAAAAGCACAATGCTCTTTTTCTGGGTTTTTATGTTACCATGAGTTTTTGCAGCCAGTATCCCATGGACGGTGTTGAAGGTCATGCCGCCTGCAGACTGTTGTGTGCGCTGGTCAGGCCTTTGATTTAATTAGTTTGGGTCCAGCTAATTAAATTACGGTGCAGCCAGCACATACTGGGTCCACTGTAGGTCTCGAGGTCACCCAGTGGGATGTAGGTTTCCGAAAGGAGCCCTTTGGGGGAGGTCGCACTCCCACTGATGTTCCTCTGATTCACCCCTCACCTCTGAGTTGTGGCAGACGTCCAACTGTGGTCGGACTGTGTCCTCCGGTCTTGCTCTGGCTAGGCTCCATCAGTGCTGTGGTGTTCGCTATGTGGTGAGCAGTGGGTTTATTATTCATTAAAGTGTGAGGCAGCTGTACTGCCCAGATCACCCAGTGCTGGGATCCCCACAGGCTTCTATTTTCATCCTACAAACAACTAGCCCTTGCAAGAGATGAACAAACAATATGGTACATGTTAATCCTTCTTCTGTTCAGCCCGTCGTGGTCGTGACAGGTGCCCCTGAGCAAAGCACCGTCCCCACACGCTGCTCCCCGGGCGCCTGTCATGGCTGCCCACTGCTCACCAAGGGTGATGGTTAAATGCAGAGGACACATTTCACCGTGTCACCATGTGCTGTGCTGCAGTGTTTCACAATGACGATCACTTCACTTCCACTTTCAAGTACAGTCGTGATGAATAAATTAACTGAATAACTTCAGACTTTGTATCTGACGTCAAGATTATGGCATATATGCCAGCGGGAGCAGTGGATGTGAAGAGTCACCAGGTCGGCCATTGATGGACTGAACAGAAACCCGATTAAATGTCCAAACAGAGTCAGGAAGTGACTTGCCAACCACCAAGGTATAGGAAAAGAGCTGTGAATTTATGGACGTTTGAAGGTAATAAACTCTTTAGCCAGACATTTATTGGAATGTGAGCGGCAGGGTGTAATTGTATTTAAGTGTATTCAGTCAAGAACAAAATGCTTCCTGCAGTTAGCTACCTGATGGATTGATACTGATAACAGACCATCTAGGTTAAAATTTCTAGCCCTGGTCTTCAAAATGAATATCATCAGGATAGCGCTACTGGTCAAATTAATGCATAGAATTGTATTTGTATTTGGGACAAATTTCCTGATTTTGGGGCAGTGATAGCCTAGTTGGCAAGGAAACAGACCCTTAATCGGAAGGTGGCCGGTTCAAATCCCGAACCATCAAGGTGCTACTGAGGTGCCACTGAGAAAAGCACAGTCCCAACACACTGCTAAGGGTGATTGTTAAAAGCAGAGGACACGTTTCACTGTGTCACCGAGTGATGTGCTGCAGTGTTTCTCAATGACAGTTACTTCACTTTCACTTCAAGAAGATTGAAGTCCATGTTGGACTATATGGACTGTTCTCATTGTATTAACTTGTTATAGCAAATATTATTTTTACCATGGACCAATGTGTGCTCTTAACATAGTTCAGTTGCATGATGTCACCAATTCAGTTGCATGATGTCACAAAATTCAATGAGTTTGTATTCTCAGCCTGACGCAGGTTTATTACTCACTATGGTCCCCATAATGTGTCGCTACATTATGAAGAGCATCCTTCACCGATTTAGATGATGTGATGACAGCCCCCCCCTTCCCTGTTTTTATCGGACAGATCACTTATCAGCCACATGAGATTCACCAGTACTCGAAGTGAGTAGGGGTGGATATTAAAATAATAATCCACGAGAAGCCACAAATTACCGAGATTTTATCACAGTTAAAAGCCTTGTGTTTCAGCCGTAAATCAGAAGACAGAAATCCCTGTGCTGGAATGTCTTATTCACTGCATGTTAAATTTGGTCACTGCAATCATTTATTATTAATCACAATAATCAATGTCATCATTTCCTCTGCCAATAAACGACGTCCACACGAGTGAGCACAACAGAAGTTAATTAAAAATTCATTTCTGAGCCAGCCCTTCAGGAGGTGGGTCTCAAGGCGATTGCCTGCATTTACCTAAAGGGTAACACCGCCCCTGAGCTGGGATCAATTTCAGGCTTTATTAACTGAGTTTACCCTTGTGTGTTTAATTAAGTTTTTTTTCTTTCTAATTATTCCAAAAAAATACTTTAAAAGTGTACTTATTCTTGGCTATGGCAGTACGGCTTTTTTCATTGACATTGCATTGTCCTCAGCTTAACCTACGTTTTTGAATAGATAAGAAAAAAGGCGCATCAATACTTCTGTAGATCAAAGATTGTCCTGTCGTTGTCATTGTTGTCATGTTGGGACCGTAAGGCAGATTCCCGGTCCCCTGGCGTCTCTCTGCGCTCTTTGTGAGTTTATAATGCATTCAGAGGCGCAGATGCCACACTTTTTTTTTTATTATGTCGCTGTTTATGTATTTATTTCCCACCTTGGCAGTGCACATTTCACTTTGTCCTTATTTTCACTTTCACGCCTGAAGAAGGGGGGAAAAAAAAGCGTCATGCTGCAGTCCTTGTCTTGATGTTGGCAGAGACTAAATTGCTTCAAGTGAGAATGTGTTTTATCCTCTTACCTTCATTAGCATCTGCTTTGCATGATCTTGCCGGGTCACTGGAGATTTTAATGCACCCTGTCTAAAATAGGTCATACTTGGTTTTTCTGGCTCCGCGGCCCTCTGCTCAGCTGATGCCTTGACTCGTCGCTGCTCCAGGCAGCCTGGAGTCCGGGCTGCACACCAGCAGTTTCTGTGAGTGATGGCGCATAAACCAATTCCACTTCTCATCGGCGACGCAAACACCAGTGCATTTCCGTACAGATGAGCTGCAGACCAATCCGTTTCCTTTTCTCATTAAAAGACAGAATCCCCCCTGCCATCAATGAGGCTTAAAACCAATCCCTTTTCCTACCAGTGGTACATTAAACGACCCCGCTTCCCATTAAGGGAACAATAACTGGGCCCATTCTTCGCTGTTGCTGTATAAACCAGGCCTCTCCCCCCTCATAACTGTGACACAGATAAATCGCTTCACTCATTTGTGGCTCCTAAACTAATCTATTTATATCGCTGACCGAGCCTGGCCTCATCTCCATTCTCACAGTGCTTGGATCTTTTCTGTGGTGGGTGTCCAGGCCTTTTCTGCATTTCTACATATTCCTCCAATCGGTGTTTGTCTCCACAATACTGTATCAGTATTGATTCAAATCATTAAAATAAACCAACGTTCAATTAGGGATTGCATGATCTGTACACTTTGCAGTTATTCTGTTCAGTGCCATCTACAATAATATATTTTATATCGACCCCCTGTGGTCTCCAAAAGTTACAGGGCTTGTATGCAAAGTAACCTCAATCGGATATCTTTGCCATTATTTTTGACTCTTTATCTCCCTGTGGAAAATGCTGGGAAGATTTTGTCAATGTCGTGAGATTTGACTATTTTCAACATTTAAAATTGAGTGATGTAGGGCTTTTCACTCACCTGAGAACTTGCTGATATCACTTTTTGGTAGATTTGAGTAACTTCTGGTAAAAGTTTCTACAATAACTTACAGTAACAGCTGATTTTTTGCACAAGCCGTGCCTGGATCTGGAGATGGTCCATCCCACATTCAGATAGTCTTTTCTTGAAGACTGAAATCAACGCGAGGAATTCCCCTCCTATTTTCCATACCCCAAACCTGGCAGGATCAGACATGCAAAAGCTGATTCTTCCGCCGATAGGAGTTGTCACTGATGTCATGTTCTGCTGCCTGTGACGACACCCCCTTTCCTCCTGCACTGCAGAGGACCCACTGTCACTTACACGCAACTTTTAGACCCGTTTCCTAGGCAACCAACATGCCTACAAATCGCCGGCAACTTCCCCAGACAAGTCCCTTTGTCAGTTTAGACACGATCCTGCGGAGACGGAAGCAGAAATGAAAGATTAACATGTGATCGGATTTGTAGCTGAAGACCGTGAGTCAGATGAACCCCGTGGAAGCCGCTACCGCGCTCTGCCGACGCCTGATTGGGCAAGACGCAACTCCTCATGCTGCCGGTGCAACGCTGCAAGAGCATGTGAGGTGAGCATGAAAGGACCGGAGATGCCGGTCTTCCAGAACTTTCAGCCCTGACTCACAGCTGTGTCGGCCTGTGAGGGGGAAGAGAGTCGCCCTGACCCCTGAGTGGGAGGGGAGGAAGCGGCAGGCCTTACATAACCAGTCACCGCCAGACTCCTCGGCTTAAAATGCACCACCCAGCACATCTTCAGCGGGGAGCTGCGGGCCCATCCCGAAATCTGACGAGCAAACTTCCCTTTTTAAAGAAAATCGTTTTCCATCAAGGCTCGCTCTCGTGATGTTGCAATTAAAATGCACTTTCGCTCTGACTAATATCTGCAGCGAGGAGGGCCAGGCAGCGATGCGCGGTGCAATTCATTATCTCCGTCTTCTCCAGAGTGGGAGTCTCTGCTGGAAGCTTTTTTAATAGCCGTTCCCAAATGCGATCTGAAGGCAATGCCTGGACGTCCTGTTGAGATTGCAGGACGGTCGGGGGCTGCTTTTTATGACCCGATATTTCGACAGCGTTCCTGCCGCAATCTTGCGATGTGAAGCAAAGTTGACCTGATTTCTGCAACTACAGTAATTATATAACTCTAATTGTTGAGGCATGGTTTCTGGTTTTTAGCTGGGAGCTCTTTAGGCCCATTTGTGCTTTGGGAAATGTGGTGATGCAACCAAGGGGAAATCTCTAGTGAGAAACGCGGTTTGACACCAGCAGGGGATGAGACATGTACCGAGACTTTTTTTTAATTTGTCAGAGTCGGCCCCCGTGATGCTGAAATAATGTCCTGACGTCATTCCGGCTTCTTAAAAAAGGCAGAGGCCCCGGCGCCCCGGGCGCTGGCTTGGGCCAACAGAGGACAGACGCCCATGACTTTGACACTGGGGATATGAACTCACACACACACACACACAAACACACACACACGCTGTCCTCATTCACCCAAGACCAAATCCAGGCAGTTTTTGGCCACCCAGAATGCACTGCAGTAATCTTTATGTAACACCTGCTCATTGGCAACAGTATGTCATCCGGGTCCCTCTGTATGTCCCTGTGCAAGACTCACATCAGGGCTTAGAATGTTTGTAAGGAACAATTGCTGCTCTGACCAAAATCCCCGGAGACTTCCTCACGGAAATATGGTCCCCTGGGTCTCAGTAGAGCATCTTCGTTTTTTTTTTTTTTTTTTTTTCTGCTTCTTCAGTCTGAAGAGGTGGAGGGGGTCAGGCTGACCCTGCTTCACTCCACTTACAAAGATGCAGACTTAAAAAAAAAAAAGGACAAAAATAATAGTGTTCAGCACATCGCGCGGAATGAGTCCCTCTGGCCCTGCTGGGGCGGGTTCCGGTACAGTCTGCAGAACGAGCTGACGTTACAGCCCAAATCCGCATTCTTTTTCAGCTGTCCTCTGTCATATAGGCTAGCGCTCCCTGCTGCAAATGTTAACCGAATATATAGCATGATCTGGACGAATGCAGGATTCTGATTGGCTGAGACATGTTCATTAAAACTGTTTAGATAGAGCTTGGTCGTGTTAATCTCTAATTAGCAAGCAGCTAATCCCCACGGTTGCGTTAACACGCTAAAACTTTACATGCAAAGGATTATTATAAACCTTGAGCTAAATCTCAGCTGAGTTGCATACACACCTATCAGATATAACCCCAATTGAGGCATGTAGTCCTCCTGTGGTATGCTGTGGTATCTGGCACCAGGCCGTCGGACTTCATTTTCCTGCACGTCCCACAGATGCATGATAGGATTGTGATAGGTCTGAACCTGGTCAACTGGTAGGTATAGGTGGGTCGTATGTGTTAAAGTAGCATCCACATGAGTGCAGGAGCACAACTTGTTCAGATAATATTTAAACCAGTTGGAACGTTCAACCTTGATGTTTGATATTTAATTCATACTGTGATATATAGCAAAATATCATTTTTTACACTCGTGTGATAATTCCTGGAGTGTTGCTCTGGAATCGCAGCTTCTTGTGTCGTATAGTGTGCATAACGTACGAGCACCGATTCACTCCTACTGACCAGGTCACGACCGGCAATCCGGTGATCATGAGAAATTTGTCACACTCTCTGCTTAGGTTTCATCCAAAAAGGTACCAAGTTTACAGAGAAAACAAAAATGAGAAGAAAGAGTAAAGGGAGGGAGTGAGACAGAGAGCCATGAGAAAAAATGAGATGATAGAGCAGACTCGAAAACCGGAAAATCCGGTTTCGATGGAAAGCCAGCTGGGAAAGAAAGTCCCCTTCCCCACATGTGAACTGACCTTGATACCCCTGGCCTACAGGAAGTTGTCACAGACCAATCAGAACCTGTTGTTTCTGACGTCACGCCCCCGGTGCCTCCCATCTGGGGAAGACAAAGAGAGTGGGCGGTCCCGACGGCCGACACCTCACACGTTTGGCTCGGGTGATGTTGCAGTGCAGTTTGACAAAGGGATGCAAAAACGGAGGTGTTGAATCTCTATGCACAACAAAGGCACAGGAATGTCATGTTTCCAAGATGTCCCATCTTACACGGCCCCGTAATCAGAAGGTTGCCGGTTCGAATCCCGATCCGCCAAGGTGCCAGTGAGGTTCCACCGAGCAAGGCACCGTCCCCACACACTGCTCCCTGGGCGCCTGTCATGGCTGCCCACTGCTCACCAAGGGTGATGGGTTAAATGCAGAGAACAAATTTCACTGTGTGCACCGTGTGCTATGCAATCACTTCACTTTCACTTTCATACAGTATGCGAGTTGTCTCCGGCTCTGCGTCATCCCTGCGAGAGGCAATAGTTGTGGGCGCTCCGAGGCCGCAAGGTTTAATATAGACATGTGGGGGCTTTTCTCATGCTGGCGGCGTGGTATACCTCTCACCGCCGTTATTTCCTCCTGACTGCGTCCAGCAGCTGCTTCCGCTTAAGGCCCCACCTTTGCATGGATGGCAGCCCGAGCTCATGAGCAGAGGAGCTCACATAAACGCTGGAGGTGACAGCGTGACAGAGAGAGCGAAGAGAGAGAGAAAGGTAAATGTTCCCAGGTTAATCAACCTCCTGCTCCTTTACTCCCCTCTACCTTTCTGCTTTTGCTGGTGGACTAAATCTTGCATGCAGCTACCAATCTTCTGAGTATCTGCACGGGGTTTGTGTTTCGTGAGCCGTGCAGATGACCACTGACCACAGACGCGTCTTCACGCACTTCCGTAAATCACGGTGGCTAGAAGCTTTTCTTTGGTGCGTTCAACTGATGTCCAACCAGTAATGCTGAGATAATCTGCTGTAACACCCGTTACATCTTCCCCCTTTAGGATACAATGGGATCTTTTTCAGTCTAAAAATGTTCTCCTTTGGAAGATCATGAATTATCTGTAATATGTTTGTGGAACTTCCTTTTTCCACACAAAGAGCCGTAAAGACCAGTTTCATGACCGTGTCCATAACCGTGTCCATGAGGTCCAGCGGTTATTTTGTCTTTAATTCTCTGGGACAACATTGCTCACATCGCCACGTGGTTAAGCACAGAGCTGCTCTGCTTTTGTTTAAGAGACAGAACGTCATTAATCAAATGATTTGGTCCGAGTAGATTAATGGAGTCCTTCCTTGCTCCTGTGAACTGCATTTTTATTTGCTCGCACGCTGTCCATACTGGTGCCTTATTATGGCTGCAGCTTCCCTGTGAGCCTGAAATTAGGATTGGCCCTCCAGTAAAATACTCTCCTGTTTACTCTGAATACTCTGCGCATATTCGATGGCTCATTTGCTGCCAGGACGCATCAGGCCTCACTTATCCTCACTCGAGCCGAGCACAGTAAACACTGCCACGCTAACAGTGCTACTAAGGAACGCCGGTCGAGTGAGAAGCATCATACATATTTCTCCCGAAGAGACGTCTCTAATGAGGTGTGGGAGCTGCCAAGTTTGTGAAACGAAAATGTAATCGACCGCTGTGCTCAACATGAAATAAGGCCGACCACCTTGCACAAGTGCCAGTTAAATCAGGCTCTCGGTAATAACGCTTTGAACAGATTTTCATTGTGGGCCTGATTTAGGAAAGTGCAGGGGACGCCCCCAGGCTACAGTGTTCCATCAGTTTGCTTTAGCCCCAATCACCGCAAGCACGACGAGGGACCACTCTTTGGATCTCTGGGCGTCCACGATCTGCTTTGAGGCAGCAAGACAAGTGTCAGCCTTGTTAAATGCTAAAGCAACACCGCTGCTTTGCTTTACAGGAAATAAATACTGTATGTGATGCAATAAATTGTTTACATGTGCAGAGTGCTAGAGATGCTCACTACACAGAACAGACACTCGGAGTGAGGGTCCAAGATTGATAAATCACATGGTGTTCATTCAAGGCACTGAAAGACAGGGGTCTACAACAGGACTGGGACCTCCGAACCTGGTCTAGGAGGGCGCCTAATCTGGGTTTACCCTCATTAAACACCTTCTTGACAGATTGAGTATGGACAAAACCTAGCTGTGTGGGGCTTCAGGTTTGACCTAAAGTGAAATGATCAGTGGGAAGCCATGACAGGCGTACGGGGAGCAGTGTGTGGGGACGGTGCTTTTCTCAGTGGCACCTTGGCGGATCAAGATTCGAACCGGCAACCTAGTGATTATGGGGCCGCTTACTTAACCGCTAGGCCACCACGACCCACGACCCACTTTGGGGCAGTGAGCAAAGCACCGTCCCCACACACTGCTCCCCGGGGCGCCTGTCATGGTGCCCACTGCTCACCAAGGGTGATGGTTAAATACAGAGGACACATTTTGTTGTGTCACTGTGTGCTGTGCTGCAGTGTTTCACAATGGCAAAGACTTCGCTTTTTCACTGGTTCACATTTATGGCGCTCTGGGTTAAGTGTCCTGCTCAGGGACACGATGGTGGTATGTGGTGTTTGAACCTGGGTCTTCTGGTTCATAGGCTGGTGTGTTACCCACTAGGCCACTAACACCTGTGAACGAGGCTTCAGCTCTCGTCTCACAGACGTATTTGAGAACCCAATGTGAAGTAATGTAGAAGAACTGATGGGTTTCATTGTGATGCACCGATAATCGTGAGACCAGTGAAGGTTCACGCATCTAATTTGAGCCCCTCTAAATTTCCATCTACATCTTCAGTGCGCGCGCCCCTTATTTCATTCATATTACCCAAATGGAACGTCGACCCTGTTTTGCCTAATCGATGACTTCAGCCGAGAGAAGTAATTAGAATTCCGGCTGACCAATTGTCCACACCGCTGCCAGACGCGGCTACGTGGCCGCGAAGCTCCCGCGCGGTTTGAGCCTCATTAGTCTTGCTTACCGTCACGAGGCAAATTGTGCTATTGACCGACAGCTCTCTGCTAATCTGTTTCTGCAGCCGCCCCTACGATGGCCTCCTTCCCCTCACCCCCGAGCAGACCCCCGTGAAGGCAAGTCACGCATGGACGAGGGGAATCAGCCGCCCCCCCCCGGAGAATTCCGACTCTGTCTGTTTACCATTTAAATGCTAATTCGCCGTCCGAGGCCGGAGTGAGTTGTTTTATTTCTGCCGTGCTGTTTATCGGCCATTTTTATTGAGGGGGTCGGCGGGGCTAATAGGACGCGGGGTGGGGTGGGGTGCACGAGAAACCCCTCAGCAAGCTCGGAGTTGATCCGTGAGGGACTCCCGGAGATTCTTGTCTGTTTATTTGAGCACGATGAGGAGCCGATGGCGCTGACACCACGACACCACGCAGCATTCAGCGCATTATCAGCGCACTATCCTACATTTAAAGAGACACGCTTCACAAGAACGCCACCTTGTACTGTGAGTCTGGGCGCACCAAGTTAGTGTCTGCAGACTGCGGCACACTTCAACCTTTTGTAGGGCCTCCGCAGCATCTATCTTCTCGGAAGATACGTGGTGCGGGATTCACGAGGCTGATTGAGTTCCAATTGTCAAGGATCACTGAAGTGTCATCGTTGGTTACGGACCGCACAAGGACACTCGGAGCGTTTTCGCTCGATGCTAAGATCACGCCGGAGATCCCTTCAGAACCCTTCAAGGGTGAAGCACCGGTTGCAAAGACGCACCAAAATTTCACCAATTAAACGTCAAAGCACTTTATTTTTTTGATCCAACACTGAAGATGCCTTCCACTTGGCTAAAGAATAAACCGAAGTGACGTGATTGTCACATGTGATACACAGCAGCACAGCACATGGTGCACACAGTGAAATTTGTCCTCTGCATTTATCCCATCACCCTGAGTCAGCAGTGGGCGGCCATGACACGCGCCCGGGGAGCAGTGTGTGGGGACGGTGCTTTGCTCAGTGGCACCTCAGTGGCACCATTGGCACAGCGAAGTGGGCGATCTGATCAAGTAAGAGGACGTGGACCTGGTAAATCTGTGCTCTCCATGTGGTGGGTGGGTTTGGCACAGCGTTACATCCCCTGTTCCCAGTGGTTTTCCGTCTTTGTTGGTCGCCCAGCGTTCGCCCCGTTCCTGCCACACGCATCGCCAGGTTTCCTAACTGTCACCTGATCCTAATTAGGAAGGTGCTGAAATTGGGGGGGTCTCGGGCAGGACTGAGATGCTCAGCGGGGCGTGCGGTGCCACTCGGCATCTGCCGTCAGCTGCTGGTAAGAGTCTCAGAAGTGGCTGGAATTGCTGTGGCACTTTGCTGTGTTGCTCCTGCATCGATCATGTTTATTAACCAGCGCCCGTGTGGAGGGGCGGGCGCTGCGGCGACCCCCCCGTTGCAGCCATTGAAGTAAGAGCTTGTACGCTGTGATGACCTTTCACCTTTTCGTGGCCCCTCCAGGAGCGCGCGCAGCGAAGCGGGCCCTTAATTCACCCAGAGGTTACCCCGTGCCAGGCTGAGCAATTAATTTGTGCGAAGCGGCCGTCTCCGAGGCGAGCAATGATGTGAGACCATGACTGAGGGGAGAAGGAGCTGATTTCATGCCCAGGCGCAGAATCTCAGGGCCACACCTCTGCCCCCCGTCAGGCCAGTGGGCGTAGATCTACATGCCAAAAGGCTGCACAGACGTGGCTGAGAACGTGAGTAACAAAAAAAAAGTGATACAGAGCAGCACAGCACAGGATGCACACAGTGAAATTTGTCCTCTGCATTTAACCCATCACCCTTGGTGAGCAGTGGGCAGCCATGACAGGCCCCCGGGGAGCAGTGTGTGGGGACGGTGCTTTGCTCAGTGCTCAGGATTCAAACCGGCAACCTTCTGATTATGAGGGCACTTCCTTAGCCGCTAGGCCACCACTGCCCCATGACGTGTGCGTTTTTTTTTTTTTTTTTACCCTTGCCGTATGTCACCGCTGTCGTGACCATTTTCTAATTTCCCTCTCATGTTTCGTATTTTTTCTTTACGCGACGCCGCCAGTCTGCTTCTCTGCCCCGAGGGCTTGCAGCAACAGAGACGTCCCCTTGCCGCCCAGCAGGTCAATAAAGGGCCGTGGGTGGTGTTGGGAAAAGTAAAAATTGCGCCGCGCTCCGGTAATTGCTGCGGTCAGGAGACGTGAGGGGATTCGAAGCGGCTCTGTTTCCGAGGCCTTCATTACCTCTCGCGTGTCCCTTTTGTTCCGGCACTTTCCCCCGCAACTTTGTTACCGCCGCGCCTGCCTTTTCCGTCGGGGCACTTTCAAGCTGCCAGCGTGCGGCTGGAGCGATATTGAGGACGCCGAGCGCATTATCGCCCTCGTAGCCCGCTTTAGCGCCCGGCACCTCCTCGCCTCCATCAACGTCAGCGATTCGCGGGTTCGCCTTCCTGTGGGCTTCGCCTTCGCAGGCTTTTTTAAATCAGCCCGGTGGCCAGCTTGACCCAGCCCTATTTGGCCTGGTCTTGCGCGGCGTAGCCGCTTCTGTTCTTCGGGGGGCTCTGAGCAGTCCCGGGCGATTATTAAACGGCGAGGCGACCCGAGTTTCGTATTCACGCCGCCGCCGCGGCGCCGTGCCTCCGTATCACAGCTGATGTCTGAGTCAGACGTGGGCCTGCATGGCACAGTCGCACTTTACCGGCGGTTATGAAACGTGCGCACGCGCCAGATAAAAAAGAAACGCACCGGCTCGCTGATGATGCTGTTCAGGGCGGAATTCGATCTGCTGGCGGAGGAGATGGAAGGCGGGCGGTCACAGTTCATTACCGACCTTTTATGTGCCGCTTCTGATGCCGCGCGTAATTCGGTCGCATGCTGCGGAGGGCTGAACCCCCCACTATGGCTAATGGCCGTTCTGTTGGGGCGCACTGAAGGGTAGGCAGACATTTAATCCCCAGAGCAGCTCACAGTGTGTGACAAAAGGACGCCTCAGCTCGCCCGAACATCTTCACGTTTTCTCACAATGTGCAAGAAAGCACAAATGTCCAGTAGGTCATTTGAAGATACAACGATAGCAATAGAAATGTGATTCAGCTGTGTTGACCTTTAACCTTCTAATGCCTAGTGCATCAATTGAAAGGCCCTTGATCAGAGACTATTCTCACCAATCGGTACTTAGCTTCCACCGTCTAGCAGGCAGCCAACAAGCTACAGCCAAGGAGGATGCAGGACGTTACAGATTACCCTGTTACAAATATATTGTGTTAAAAACATAAGATAAAATATTTGGTTATATTTGCAATATTTGCATATTGGTTCATTGTATACTTGCAATATTTGCAATGTTGTCGTCTGTAGCAGTCGCTAATGCATTTCACTGCATATCATACCGTGTATGACTAAATTTTGAATTTGATATTGAGATTACATCCCAGTTTTGCAGAACTGATTTTTATGCGTAAACTCTTGACGACTTCTCAGTTGCGTAATGTCACTTCTTACATACCATTTTGTTGAGCCTGAAAGTCTTCTGAGGACTTAGAAGGTCATTTTGTCTGAACCTAGCATAAGGAATCCATGCAGACAAATTACATTTACATTTACAGCATTTACCAGACGCCCTTATCCAGAGCGACTTACAGTCAGGGACAGTCCCCCCCTGGAGACACTCAGGGTTAAGTGTCCTGCTCAGGGACACGATGGTAGTAAGTGGGGTTTGAACCTGGGTCTTCTGTTTCGTAGGCGAGTGTGTTACCCACTAGGCTACTACCACCCATAGATGACAGGCCTATCGCTGAACGCAGCCTAGAGAAGAATAAAGAGCGGCGTTGTGTGATGTGCGAGGATGTGCATCCAGATAGCGAGGGGGCGGAACCACACTCTTGCTGCCAGCACCAGGCCGCGCCGGTGGAGAGCCATGCGCTTGAACCCAGAGAGCCGCTCTTTAAGACCGAATCAATTAGCGGCGAGTGGAGAGCCTGCGGCTACAGCTCCCCGAGCCGACGCTCATTTCATCCGCCGCCTGCCTGGCAACCAGCGAGCGGCCAGCTAATATCAGGCTGTATTCATAGAGGCTGATGTACAGTATAGGGGTGGTAGTAGCACTCACCTATCAACCAGAAGACCCAGGTTCAAATCCCACTTACAACCATCATGTCCCTGAGCAAGACAGGGGGGGACTGTAAGTCGCTCTGGATAAGGGCGTCTGGTACATGCTGTAAACGTAAATGTGTTCCTGTGGTGGGCCCAGAGCCGCTCGCCACAGACAGCTGGACTCGCTTGCTCGCCTCGCCGTTCGGTGGTTGTGTGTGTGTGTGTGTGTGTGTGTGTGTGCTCATCCCGATCATGCAAGTGCATGAGTAACACTGCTGATAAGCGAAAGCTAATTAGCATCGGCGCAGCACTCCTGTCTGCCGAGTCTCTTGAACTGTGCTTCTGTTTTGTGTGAGGTCGGTAAATATCAAATTAAAGTAAATTATTACATTATTCCTCCAGGAACCTATGCTGTTATTCTGCAATTAAGCAGCAATAAATTCTAATTAACAACGTAACCATACCTTTCCACTGACTTTTGTATTTCAGCATCCAGCATGCATGGATGCCGTAAAACGTTTTTGGAGCATAAATGCCACATTAGACCCCATTCTGGAAGTATGTCTGCTATCCAATTTATTCTGTTTGCTTGTAGATTTAAGAGCCGTATTTCAGTGAGCGGACGTAAGGTTTGAAGCGGAAAGTAACATTGATTAAAATAAAATGCGAAACTGGCCATCTAAAATAAGAGTAAATGAAATACAGTAGAGGCCAAAAGTTTGGACACCTTCTCATTCAATGTGTTTTCTTTATTTTCATGACCATTTACGTTGGTAGATTCTCACTGAAGGCATCAAAACTATGAATGAACACATGTGGAGTTCTGTACTTAACCAAAAGTGGAGACCTGGCCTCCACAGTCACCGGACCTGAACCCAATCCAGATGGTTTGGGGTGAGATGGACCAACAAGTGCTAAACACCTCTGGGAACTCCTTCAAGACTGTTGGAGAAGCATTTCAGATGACGACCTCTTGAAGCTCATCGAGAGAATGCCAAGAGTGTGCAAAGCAGTAATCAGAGCAAAGAAACTAGAATATAAAACATGTTTTCACTTATTTCACCTTTTTTTGTTAAGTACAGAACTCCACATGTGTTCATTCATAGTTTTGATGCCTTCAGTGAGAATCTACCAACGTAAATGGTCATGAGAATAAAGAAAACACATTGAATAACCACAACTGCTTTCCGCGTGTTCCTTAAAACCTGACAAATTGTTCAACGTGCCCAGCCACACCTTATTTACAGAACACCACTCCATTTTTTCCTGATTATTATATGCACAAAAAAAGGGGATCTTGTCGTGGATGAGGTTTGGTTAGTTTCCGGCCGCGATTTCACAGAGATGCAATTTAATTACTGTGATGTGTGATGAGCAAATCCTTTCCTGTTAATGGAATCCCTCTGTTCTGATTCTGCAGGCCTGCGCGACTGAATAGTGTCCTCCTGTTAATTTAATGCCTGTTTAATTTAAGTGCCATTCAAATTTGTGTCACTCTCTTCTAATGTACTTATTGGTGACAGGGACTTGACTGTAATTTCGATGCTATTCGGAGAAATTTGTAACTGATCTACGTCTAATCCATGTAATGTTCCAGGTCTAATTTAACTTCCTTCATGTTTTATCTGCATCGTATCTGAGATCTTCCAGGTTGACATTTCAATAAAGTCAGTTCTTTTGATTTCCCCGTTCCTCACAAGAATCTGAATTTTTTAAAAGAACTGGCATATTTTCGGTCCAACTGACCTCACGCCCCGCCGAGCTCTGTCCGTCTGTCTTTCAGACACAGCCTCTGATCTTCCCCTTTCTGATCTTGGCGCTCAGGATGGGTTAATAAATTAACAGAAGGCACAGAAACGTCCTTCTGCTCAATATTTAAGATAGAGGTCTGTGTTGCCTTCCTATAAAACAGATAAAAAACCACCAGAGATTTGCAAACCGGCAGGAAAGGAAGAGAAACATGCATTGTGTTAGAAGAGACTCTAATGAGGACACTGATGATTGAACATCCTGGACATGAAGTGCAGTGCGAAGCATCATTAAATTCATCTGCGTTTTGGATTTGGTTTGTGTGCCATTTTTTACGTCACCCACCCATCAACTAATTCATTAGTCATGCCAGAGGTGTAGTTGACCCTTGACCTTTCAACCGTCCCCGTGCTGTGTAGTGCGCTAGAGTGGGAACTTGCTGGGCAGAGGGTCATTCTTCTGTGTTTAGGGTGGGCCGTTACACCGACACCCGGCTCTCCAGATCCCTGCACCCGGCCCAACTGCCCACATACAGCTGAGGATGCAGAGCAGCATGCTTATTCACACACACACATGCACACGTGCACAAAAAATGCAGGTGTGCACGAATGCATGCATTAATCCTTTCAGCCATTCGCACACACACACACACACACACACCCTGGGTGGCTACGTCCTCTTTAGTTCCCGAATGTTGTGAGTGGTGCTGTGGGATATAAATGATGCTCACGCAGTTTTCTCTTTTAACTCTCGTGCTCCACTGTGTGTGTGTGTGTGTGTGTGTGTGTGTTACTCCACACCTGGAAAAGTTCACATGATCAATGCCATGTATGCCACTGCTGTATTTTTTTTTTCCTTTGGTTTCTAATATTCTCTCATATGCAGTAGACGCTTATCTATATTGAATGTGTGTGTGTGTGTGTGTGTGCATCATATTGGTTTCTGCGCGGCCTGCATCAAACACACACTGCACATGTGACGCACTGAATTGCAATAGTGCTGCTGGGCCAGAGGTCTTCAGCAATGAAAGCCAGCTTCCCTGACTCAGCAAGTCTGCCGGGCCTCGGTGGGGGAGCGGAACAGAGCCTGTTTCACGTTACCTCCAAGCACCCATGGTGTAGACTCTGGCACCGAGCGGTGTTCGTGTGCCACCGCCGCCACTGGCTGCTTGTAATTCAATGACATTCCGTTGTGTGGAGAGGCCAGCCAGCAAGTTTGAAGTGAATTATGTCATCTCAATTAAATCTGGGCATCTATGAAATATTGAACCATAGCCGCTTAGAGATTCAAGTCACGGCAGACACACACACACACACACACACTGCTAGAGGTCCCCATGGGCTGTCAGCAAGCTTGCACACGGCTGTTGGGTACAATCTACTGAACTATGCATCATTCTCATACACACACACACACACACACACGCTCAAAAGCTGCAGCTCTCCAGACGGACGGCCCAGACGCCCGAGTGTGCAGGCATGCGCAAGCGCTCTCTCTCTCTCTCTCTCTCTCTCGGCCGGCCGAAGAGGCCGATCCATTTGGACCCACCGACAGAGAAGGGCGCGGGGAGACCCGTCACAACACATCTGGCCGCCTCTGAATAATTCAGATCTGTGGGATGCAGGGACCCCCGTGGGGGGAGCGTTTGTGTTCACTCGCCCCTGCGACGCATGTGTGTTTGTGTGTGAAAGTTGAGCGATGCGAGTGAAAACGTGCGGCCATTCGCGGCAGTGAAGCCGGAACGGTTTGAGCGGGAATGAGGAAGTATTTTAGTTGCTCTTTAGCTGCCTGTAGCGCCGACTAAATGACCAGTGTCCATTAGCGGCAATCACTCGGCGCCGCGGCGCTCTTCTAACAAGCCATTCGTTTGACACCGCTCACATATGTCTGCTGTTAACACGCTGCGCGGGCTTGTGTCTGGACTTTAACGTGTGAATGTGTAAATGTCACTTTGTAGAATGTGCGTGGAAATGATGGAAATGTGCGAGATTCCCACACGAGTCCTGGAAAAAAAATCATGGCCTCGAAGATTTTTAGGAAAGAAAATCAATAGAAGGAGAATTTTTTAAATGAGTAAAAATTGTATTTCTTGGTTTTAACGCTTTTCAGGGAAAAGCATCCGAGAATTTGAGTGTGTAAATAAATGTGTAATTCCACGGTTTGCCGCAGTTCTGACTCATGGGGTGGGGAATGTCATGACATGTAATGACATTCGTATGTCATTACATCTGTATGTATGCTTCAATACTTTGTCCTGTACTTGGTGCTCTTCTTCTAAATGTTTATCTCTGTGACGTGGTGCAAATGACGTTGTGTAAATCTGCCATCGCCGCTCCGGCTCCATCTGGAGTTCCATGCCGTCTGTCATTACATCTGTATGTATGTCTCGGTACCTTGTCCTGTACTTGGTGCTCTTGTTCAAATTTGTTACCTCCGTGACGTTGTGCAAATGTGTCCTGTTTTCACGCCAATCCACGAGAGCCTTATATGAGTTGACCAACCTGACCTTGAGTGTCTTAATCATGCAGATATCATCTGCTCTTCATAATCAGAAGGTTGCCGGTTCGAATCCCGATCTGCCAAGGTGCCACTGAGCAAAGCACCGTCCCCACACACTGCTCCCCAGGCGTCTGTCATGGCTGCCCACTGCTCACCAAGGGTGATGGTTAAAAGCAGAGGACACACTGCGTTGTGTCACCGTGTGCTGTGCTGCAGTGTGTCACAATAACAATCACTTCACTTTCATCTTGTCTTACACCTTGTCTTATATGTATATTTGAAGCATTGGTGTATTGAAATTTTAATTCAGTGTTTTTAACTTTATATTTGTACATGTGTATGTATCATGTATAATAAGTTAATCACCTGACAAATAATTTACTCATTCACAAGTACGCATCTCCATCTAGTGGTGCTTCTTTATGACGAATACCGATAATAAAGTTCAGACTACACGACGTTCAAGTTTTCATTGCCGTACAGTTAACGCTTTCTGTCCTATCACGAAAAGATATAGGATAAGTCCCCTGGGGAAATATCATGAAATGATTAGTTCTAAA